>NC_135089.1:1165000-1267500 GCF_051107435.1 Chaetodon auriga | reverse complement strand
CTGGAAAGCAGACAGTCGGATGTAAACAGCAGCTTTCATGGCCGCCTCCCTGCACAAACAAGGAAATGAGCTGGCTTCTTGTTTTGTTCCTCTTTGCTGTGAACACAGTGGAGGCCGGCGTGAACACACACACTCAGACAGAGACGACGCTGATCACAGAGCCGGCCTCAACACGCCGGCCAGGAGGAAACATTCCTCTGAGGCTGACGTCACCTTCAGGTACAAACTCATTCCACCAAACGACGTGAGTTCATCTCCAAACTCCGCTCAATCGTCCCTCAGGCTGTCTGTGAGCGCAGCGTCCAGCTGAGGCTGACGGGACGTCATCAGCTCTGTTTCTATTTGCTCGTAAACCAACGTACTGACATGTTCAAATATCGACCTGATGGTGGCGCTAGATGAAAAGTCAGAGGATGGATAAAGTTATTACAGCTCGTCCTGAGGGGAACACGGACATCTGCAGCAAACGTTACGACGGTCGACCAAACAGCGGAGACCTTTCAGTCAAAGTGAAGCTGCAGAGAGCGGCCGATGTAAACAAGCTCTTCTTCAGCTGAGCGTTAGCTGTTTAATGCCACAGTTCACCTCCTCACAGCAACCCCCCCCCCCCCCCCCAGTCAAGCTACAGCTGTTAGCAATGCTAATGGAGCAGCCAGGGCCTCCTCCAGAGCTGGATCCCCACAGACCTGCTTGGTCTGACTCTCTACTTGGGAACCAAGTCAGAAATGGTTGTTGTTGTTGTTGTTGTTGTTGTTGTGCAGCAGTAAAGCTGTTTAACAGCGTTCAGTTGGACCTGGATCAAATCTACTGACAGCGAGCGTCTTCTGACCAGGACAGGGAGGATCACACAGGCAGCGTCGGCCTCTTTCGCTGCTCCGCAGAGCCTCCATTTCCCCTCGCTGGAGGCCTCTTTCTTGCCAACACTTCAATGAATGCAGCCCCCTCCCCCCTCCTCCCCCAGCCCAGCCCCCACCGCCTGGTTGTTTGACAACAGCAGCGGCGGTGCAGGAATGTCTGCCGCTCAACGTGACAGCCATCCCAAAGCGTCACAGCGCTCCGCTGCTATTGAGCGCAGAGCCGGCGGGTCTCCTCTTTGTCTTCCCTCCGTCCATGTTCAGGAGCACGTTTGGTGAGCGTCACCTCACTCCGAGGAGGAGAGCTCACCTGCAGCTGCTCGCCAGGTGTGTGTGACGCTCCTCAGCCTGAGAGGACGCTTCGTTCAGCTCGGAGGTGACAGAACAACAACACTGTTCACACACACGCTTTCATTTCTGTCATGAGACCCCCGCTCCCACTCAGCTGAGTCAAGAATTAGCATGTTTTGCTGTTAGCTGGTTTGCTAACAGCAAAACATGCTAATTTAGCATTCAGAACAGAAAGAACTCTTCACTTTCTTTAATGAAGTGTTCAGACTAACATGACAGCTGAGCTGGTCTGGGATCAGCGTGATTCAAACTCACGTGAAGAAGATTTCCACAGGATACTTCAAAAATAACCAATCAAATGTTAAGTGTGTGTGACGCTGCATTCAAGTCACATCAGAGATTTCAGTCACAGCTTGGTGTTTTTTACGTGCTCGTGGCGTTTTGTTGTCTCGATGCAGCCGACGCAAAGTCAGCGACAGCTTTTTAGAGCCGTGATCACAAAATCAAACTAATTAACTGAGAAATGAACACATTAATCTACAGCTCAGCGTTTCCTGGTGACGTCACACTGGAGGAGGATGGGCCAATCAAAGGCTGTCAAACCTGAGGCCCAACACGCTGCGTCCACGCTGACCTCGAGGCCTCGGGGTCACAGCTGAGAGGAAACCAGGCCGCCGCCGCCGCCATCGCACCAACATAAACAACAGCCTGTTTACTGACGCTGAGCAGCCAAACAACACAAGAGACGTTTAACGTCCAGACTCGCACACTCAGGATCAGCTGAGCAACAGCCTGACTGATGGAACATGAATAATCGCTTCAGTCGTTTATGGAGCAAAGAAAAATATCTGGTGCTCTGACGTGAAGATCTGCTTCCTTTTCTCCTTCATGTTCTTTAAATCCAACATCTGAATTTTTCCTTTGGGTGCTGATTTTCCAACTGATTAAGTGAGAAATGAGAATATATTTACAGGTTAATCAACACTGAATCACTGGTGGTTCTTTCAGTGGGAATGGGACACTGGGGACGTCCTGTTTCACTCCTTCTGTCTCTTTATTATCACATCAGCATGAAGACGCTGGAAGCATCAAATCGTTGCTTAAAAAATGACTGAAATGATTAATCAGTAATTGAAATAACTGCAACCCTGAGTCGCTCTGAGGAGGTCTGACTCCTCTGCAGCTCCACCACTGACCTCCTGAAGTCGAGATGACGAGTCAATCCCAACAACCGGCTGAGAGGAGCTGAGCCCCCCCCCCCCCAACAGATTGGTCATTAGAGCAGACGGAGGCGTGGCCTGAGGGGAACCATCTGGAAGCTCAGAGATCTTCAGGTGTCGATCAGCTGATCAGGAGGCCTCACACGTCACAGAGCTCCTCGCACTGCTGTGATTTCACTGATGAGTCGCCTTTGATGACTGTAAGACGTCCAGACGCCATTTTGAACCACAGTCAGCTGACCATCAGAACTGGAGCTCTTAGAACGAGGACATTACTAATGGACATATAAATGTCCAACACGACGTTCGCGTCTTGTTTTTGACCAGCAGCTGAAAGCTCTTCAGTTTACGGCGTTATCAGTGGATGGATAAGCTTCGATAAGAGAACAGCTGGAGGATGAAGCATCTTAATCAGTTTATATTTAACAGGACAAGACTGGGATCAGTGTCACAGCACTCGAGTCCACTGATCTGAGCTCTTTATCTCCTCTCCACCACAAACAAAGGGAAGTGAATAAAATCACATTATTAAATTCTTCAGGTGACTGTCCTCTGGCTGGAGAAACACCTGCCTTCCTGCAGGTCACGTGATGAGGGTTTGTTTTGGACCTGTGCAGCAGGAAGGACTCATTTGTCCTCCTGAGAGCTTCACGAACGTTTCACATCTGAGCTGCACCAACAGGACAAACCTGTAGTTTCTGATCTGAGAGTAATGATGGAGGACTTTGTTTTGAGCACATGAGGACATGTTTGACACGAGGACATGTTGTTTGGCTCTCCACATTCACAGAAAGCTTTTTGTTCCCGATCACAAACATTCAACCAGAACACAACGAGCCCCGTAACGTTCAGCGCAGACCGGGCTCTGCTGCTAGCAGCTAGGCTAACAACAATTAGCTTAGCAATGACACAGTGGAATCCTGCGGAGAATGTAAACAAACGGCCATTGAGCCGAGCACCACGTCCTCAGCGCTGCTAGCTTAGCTCCTGTTAGCTTCAGGAGCGCGTGGCGGCGAGAGAGGACGCAAAATCCTCCAAATACTCAGCCCCGGGAATTCACTTCAATCTGTCCACAGTTCACACACTGCTGGGACACCAAACGAGCGGTCACACAGGGGAGGACATGGAGCACAGAGCACGTAAACCGTCCATCTTTCACACTCACCTCAAACTGCCAGTGGGCCGCTTGTAGGAGCTGCTTCGCCTGATCGGCGGCGCAACCAGCCGTCAAAACAAACTGGTTGATCATGACTTGATGTCTGAGTTCGTCCATATTCACCGACATGGCCGCTGCAACACGCGACACGCAGCTGCTTAAAAGTCGACAACCAAACAAGAGAAGTGAAATCTTGAGCAGGATCGAGTCCTCCGAACCTTCAGACCCGGTCCTCCCTGCCTGGCTCCCAGCGCTCCGTCTCCGCAGCCTCCAGCAGCAACAACAATATTTTCATGTCATCACCAACAACAAAGAGGAGAGCGCCGCTCATTGGACGGCTACGGAGCGAGACGGCACTGCAGGGGCGCTGATTGGCTGTCACGGGGACGAGTTTAAATTTACTGGTGCGCTTGTTTTAGTTGTCGGAGACCCTGCGGAAGAGCGGAGCCGAACAGTCTCAGTCAGTGTTGACCTCTCCGCCTTTTCTGCACACGCGCTTGTCTTCATGTACGTTACACTGACGTCATGATGCTTTGATTGGATATTTCGCTGAATGCGTACAGCTGATTGGTTGCTTCGTTTGGCAGGTATATAACTAACACAAACAGTAAATATTTTGATATTTGATATTTTAATACATGGGTGATATATGTTTATTTATGTTGATATATCGATCGGGACGTTGAGAGAAATCGATTGTATTTGATTTATCTGACAGAGGACATGTTTCCATAAATTAACATATTAAACATGTTATTATATTGAACATGTGGCATGCATGTGTTTCTGATACATGTTGAGACATATTTTAATATGTCTGTACTTCAGGGTGTTTTCACGGTATGACGTATGTCACTGAACACAGGTGTGTTCAACAGAAAAAATATCCTGTATGTATTCAACATATCGTATGTGTATATTTTAAAATATATGTGGTATATGTGTACAAATTTGTGACTTATATGTTTTGGATATTCAGGTATAGGTTTATTACATATAGGAATACATCCAGTTTTAGTATTAGATCTATAAAAACTACACATGAAGATTATTTTTTTGTCCTGTTTCTGGCCAAATGTGAAAAAGGCTCCTGAAAATAGATTAAAAGTACACATCTCATAAATCTTATATGTTAGATTGGATTGGACATAACACAAAAACAGAATCCACTGATGGATTAAAAGGCTCAAAAGTTGATCAACAAAGATACAAATGAACCAAAAAGCTAATGGACGGAGGAAAATCTGAAAAAGAGTAACAGCCAGGTGTAAGATGTGTGACGAACATGAGACGCACGCTGGCTGGAGAACCGTTCTCCTGGTAGAACAGCTCTAATCTCCTCATCATGTGAGTGCAGCTCTTTCTGAATAATTCAGGTGTGGTGCAGGTGAAAGCACACGTGACACAGGAAGCCTCTGTATTATGTATTGTTGGAGGGTGTGATCACCTGACGGCTGTTTGACAACACAAAGATCACACGTCCTGCAGACGGTGTGAAGCTTCATGATTCAGTGTTAACTGAAGTTTGTCCTCATAGCTTCACTTTACTCCACAGCTTTATGTTAATGATGCAGTCCTGTCCAACACACACACACACACACACACACACACACACACGTTCTGATGATCTGAACCTGTTTTATTCATGTTCATTTCGTCGCTGAAACATTTCAAAGCTGCTCTGTTGCCTTTCGTCTTCTGACTGACTGTTAAATGATGCTTTGCTCTGATTGGTCACGTTTGCTTCTATTTCCTGGACTTTCTGTTCCTTCGTCCTCGCTGACCTGCTGTCTAGAAATCAGCTCTGATTGGTTAAAGAATCACTGCAAGGATGTTTGTGCACCAACAGAAGAACACGGAGTGAAAGCTGAAGGTCTGTCAATGATCGACGTGAATCCATCTCCACATACATGCTGGACTTTGTCTCTGTTTACGAGACCACATGTCGGCGTCCATCTTTGACTCCCCCTCCGTCCACTCGTGTTATTATGAGACAGAGTTTAGATTCAAGTTTCTACACCAGCTGTAGAAAATCTGAACACAAGTTCAAAACAGCAGCCGAGGAAGTACTCAGATCCTTTACTGCAGTAAAAGTACACAGTACAAATACTCTATTACAAGTGAAAGTCCTGCAGTGGAAATGTTACTTCAGTAACAGCTGGTTTGGAAACGTTGTGAAAACAGTGAGAAATGTGGTCACAATGAGCCCAAAGTGACGCCTTCACCATGTTTGTTTGGTCCAACCAACAGTCCAAAGCTCCACATGAGTCCAAACACATTCAGATCATCGAGATCATTGAGAGGAAAAGCAGCAAATCAAACATGTGAGAAGATCAAACATCAGTGATTCCACAGCAGAGATCAATAAACCATTAAAACATCAGACGATCAATAGTGAACTGAACATTCTTCATCACACTGTCTGACAGCTTCAAATGTGTCTCTGTCATTAAATGGTATGTGGCGCCCCCATCTGTCCGAGTGTCAGTATTACAGCATTAAAGTGACTGTGTGTGTGTGTGTGTGTGTGTGTGTGTGTGTGTGTGTGTGTGTGTGTGTGTGTGTGTGTGTGTGTGTGTTCTCTCAAAGAAAGGGGCTGCTGTCAACTTCCAGCAGTTCAGTCAAGTCCACCAGCAGACTCCTCTCTTGGTAATCCTCCTCCTCCTCCTCCTCCTCCTCCTTCTCCTCCTCCTCCTCCTCCTCCTCCTCCCCCTCCTCTGCCTTGATGCTCCTCTCCGTGAGGTTACTGTGGCTGGCTGCTCCTGCTCTGACCTCTGACCCCTGCTGGAGGTGGTGTGGTGAGTCTGGTTGAGGCGGGTGAAGGCCGCCTGAAGACTCTGACATGAAGGAGTTTGTCTTGTCAGGGTGTCAGAGAGAAGGATGTCAGGAGCAGAATAAAGACCTGGACCTGGACCTGGACCTGGACCTGGTCTTGGTCCTGGTCCTGGTTCCTCCAGCTGTCTGGTTTTACTGGTTTGGTCGTGTCCTCTATTGGCCCTCACAAACTGGAAGCAGACCGTCGCCTCGGTGCAGAGTACTTCTCCTCATCTTGAACTTGTTTGCTTGTTTTAGTGATGAAGAGTAATGAAGTACATCTACTTCACATTTGACCTGAGAAAGCAGAATCCATAATTCTGTAGAAATTTTGGATTTCTTTTCAACAGGAGCTGAACTCATGTCTCAGTCAGCTGTCAATAGAGAAGCATCATTTCCCTGGTGGACGGACAGAACGTCCATACAGCCCATAACGCTGCGTGACGACCTCTTTCACTTCTGGCACTTTGAGAGTATTTTGATCTTTCTTGTGCTTTAACGTAAGTCGGACTGTGAATGCGT
The DNA here is from genome assembly GCF_051107435.1 of Chaetodon auriga. Lineage (NCBI taxonomy): Eukaryota > Metazoa > Chordata > Actinopteri > Chaetodontiformes > Chaetodontidae > Chaetodon > Chaetodon auriga. The sequence goes on along the minus strand of NC_135089.1, from coordinate 1,260,643 downwards.
GACTGTCCCTTGTATCAGTACACTGAGTATGACAGCACTGCCTCCACCTCTGGACAGTAAACCTGTCCTTCTGCTGGCGTGTGGCAGCGGTGAGGGTTTATCTTTGCTCTTTGCTCGTCTCTTTCAGGACGGCTGTGAGCAGCAGTGAGATAAGAAGCGCCGTGGAGTGTTTGGCCCATTAAAAGCAGCACAACAGTACTCCCTGTCCAGCTCTGAGGAGACGTCAGGACTCGAGAGATGAGGAGGCCTTTTTATTGCTTTACAGTTGCCTTTGTGAGGCGCCTCAGGAAACCACTCAGCCACACTAATAGAACGTTCAAGGGGCCAAACCTTTTTGTTTCGCCTTTCTCCTTCCTTCTGTCTTATGAACAAAAGTACATTCCTTCACACATGCCCCCCTGTAAGCCCGAACGCCGGGTCCAACTTTCAGGTTGTTACTGATTAAATATATTCAGAGATGACGCCAGAACCGTGTTTCGGTCTTGTGTTGTCAGGATATGTGCAGAGCAGAGGTGGAAAATGATTCAGATCTGTTACTTCACTAAAAGCACCAACACCACAGCGGAGACGTACTCCACTACAAGTGAAAGTCTTGTATTTAAAATCCTAAAAGCAAAACTGCAGTAGTGCTGTCAGTTTCATGCAGTAAAAGTACTGTGTGTGCAGTAAAATGTCTCCTGTGTCTGATCTCTGGTTCTGTGATGTTATTAGTTTGTTCATACTGAAGCTTCAATGTCTGGAGCTGCTGCAGGTGGAGGTACTTTAAATACTTCATGTACTGTGAGCTGGTTTAGTCCAGAGGGGCCCAATGTAGGGGTCGGGCCCCTCCAAAGGGTCACCAGATCAATCTGAGGGGTCGTCAGATGATTAACAGGAAAGAAGAAAAAGTTCTGATACACAAACCAATGCTGTAATTTTTGGACTTTTATCAATATTACTTATTTTTATTTATCTAATCTTATTCAGGGGAAATATTGTGGTATTTGAAGTTATTGAAATGAAACCATGGGACAAGTTTGGAGGTGAAATGATTCAACTACACACCGATTCTACATGAGACAGCTGCTGTAAACTGTCTCAACGTGTTTCATGAGCTTCTTTTTTCAGTGTCAGATCTTAATCCGAAGTAACTAAAGCTGTCCAAAGACGCACTGAAGTAAAAGTACAACACATCCCTCTGAAACACAGTGGAACAGAAGGACAAAGCAGCTTAAAATGGACATTTGCAAGTAAACTTGAGTAAATGTACTTGATTACTTACTGCATGTATAAAGAAAAGTTATATTCAGGCCTCAACCAGAGTCACTCCTTTATGTTCACAAATTAATTGCATTTTTAGACTTTAATTAGTGGAGAATTAGAGTAATCCTCAGTTTGCTGCAGGCGTCCACGGAGGTCCCCTGGTGCGTCCCCGGGCCTCAGTTTGAGAACCTGCGCGGCAGCAGCCACAGTTGACTTGAGAGTGATTAAAAATGAAGCGCTATAGAAACCAGCAGGCCAATAGAGGACCGAGAAGCTGTTTACAAGGGGGTGTCCCGTTTCTATGGTTGCTGGACAAACCTCCTGCACCAGGTATTAAACTGCCTCCCCGACGGATCCTGCTGCCCGCTGACACCCGTTACAAAGACCTCCAGAGAGGAGAAGAGGCGGCCAGCACCGCGCCAAACGCAGTCCACAGGAATTCCTCCTTTTCTCTCCTTCACACACAAAGTGACAACAGGTGCTCCTCCATCAGGCTGCGGCTGAGCAGCAGTGAGTGCTGCTCGTTTGGGATTTTAAAGGTCTCCAGTGGAGGAAACAGCAGACAGAAGGTGAGTTCTGAACTTTATTCTCAGAAGATGAAATCATTTACTCTCTGATTCCACTTCACCTCCAGGAGGCCTGAAAGTCAGCTTCAAACACAGTTCACTGCGACTCTGCTCTGAACAAACACACGCATAATGAACAACATACTGACAGGAATGTTATTTTATTTCATGCAGTTAAAATACTGAAAATAATCATCACTGCGGCAGTTTTAGTTGAACGCGTAAAACGTCCTAAATTTCCTCAAAGGTGGCACTACACATTCCATCTAAATACTATTAACGTCATTACAACTCCTTTTTTAACAATTCAATGCATCTGTGTGGGTCAAAAGCCTGCAGGTGCCGTTAGTAATGACGTGCGCTCTTTCTGCGCTCAGCGTCAAGTGCGCAATAGTTTCCAGGACATGCACAGAGAGGAGGCTGCTACTCATCACGACCTGCTCCTTGAGATTTTCAGAGTCTCCTTAAGTTTTAGCTTCCACATGTTCTCATCTCCCAGACACCCAGGTGACAGACTTACCACTGAATTTAAATGGGAACTGCAAATGTGAAAGTCTTTACGCACAACAGAGGCTCTGTTTTCAAATGGGGCCATCATTGTCCTGCCCTTTCGCACTTTGTTGAGGTTGGGTGTATATTTTCGGTCCTGTCAGGCGGTGGCAGGGGGAGGAGGCGAAGGAGCTGGGTGACAGAGAGGTGTTGGAGAGAGCCATGCTGTCTCTGAGCTGTGCCGACCCCTGGCCTGAAGGCTCGGTGGGGCTGGAGGAGGAGGTGGTGACGGCCGCTGCTCAGGCTGAAGAGCGGGACGGCCTCCACAACAGCAGCAACACCAGCAGCTGCTGCAGCTCCACCAACCTGGACGACAGCCTCACCAGCCTGCAGTGGCTGCAGGAGTTCTCCATCCTCGGTGCCAACGTGCCGCAGCAGGCCCAAAATCAGCCGCACCTGTTCGGCCACCAGCCGCTGGGCTCGGACGCCCCGGCCTCCCCTCTGGCCGGCGATCCCGCCTCCATCGGCATGCCCCTGACCCCCGGAAAACCCACAGCGGCGGCCTACAGCAGGATGCAGCCCCTCCCCGGCATCGTGGCTCACGGTCACTGCCCCGATGAGGTGGACTACAAGACCAACGCGCACATCAAGCCGCCATACTCGTACGCGACGCTCATCTGCATGGCGATGCAGGCCAGCAAGAAGAGCAAGATCACCCTGTCCTGCATCTACAAGTGGATCACGGACAACTTCTGCTACTACAGACATGCTGATCCCACCTGGCAGGTAGGCGCAAAGACCGCACACACACACACACACACACACACACACACACACACACAAAGACAGACAGACAGACAGACAGACACACAGACACACACACACACACACACAGACACACACACACACACACACAGACACAAAGACACACACACACACACACACACACACACACAGACACACACACACACACACACACACACACACACACACTTTGTGCTGTTTGAAAGTGAGTTTCTGCTTTCTGCGGTGGGTCAAACCACAGCTGGGGTCATGCTCTGTTTCTATTTAAAGACCAGTAGAAATCAAAGGTAGAGGAACACACCATGCGAGGCCTGGGCCTGCTGCCACACTCTGATCAGGTATTAGTGACTCAGCTCGGTGGGTAATTAATAACTCCATCATCCAGACAAAAACTTCACAGAGTTCAACACTTTGTTCACTTCTTATTTTTATCTCTTTGCTTTTGTCCATTGGAAGCAGCTCGCTGGTTGTTCTGCTTGAGCAAAAACAAGTGATGGGGGGAGAGGAGAGGCAGACTCCCCTCCAAAGGGCAGGAATTTTCAAGAAAAGTTTAATTTTGCTGGATAAATGATTGATGAAGCTGTTAGCTGTGCTCCCCGTTTAAGCGCCTGGCTCAGACATTTCAGAGCATTTTGTTATTGTAAGGCGGTACATGGGGCAGATAATATTTAACAAAGGTCATCGGGTCACTTCTGTGAGGGGGGGCAGTTGGATGAAGGGTGCACAGTACATTGATGGGATGCATGGTGCTCCACCATCTGTATTTCCTGCTTCACATCAGGCTGATGTGCAATTTGTTTAGAGTTGTTTAGTTTAAGGTGGCGTCAGTTTAAAGGACTAGTTCAACATTTAGGGAAATATTTACTAATTAGCTTTGATGCTACTCTCATGTCTATACGGTAAAGACAAAGCTAAATGCAACAGCTGGTTAGCTTAGCTTAGCACAATCACTGGAGACAGGGGGAAGCAGCTAGCCTGACTCTGCCCGGGTGCCAAATCCACCAATCAGCACCTCTAAAGCTCACTGACAAACTTCTGTTCAATCCATACAAGAATCCGAGGGTGAACGACGACACGTTGTGGCTTTACTGGGAGTAACTGGGCTATTATTGGACTATTTCTTTGCCAGGAGCTGTGACTTCCTGGAGTATCTGCTGGTTGCCTGGCAACCTGTCCAATAGCACCTCCAATTGCCATAGAAACCTTCCATATACTGGAATCACCCAGACAAGTTCCCGCTGCTCATGTCATGCGAGATGAATTTACTTAAGTGAAGTTTGGTTTGCTTTGGTATTCTCATCGTGTCATGACCTCATCAAGAGAAACACAAAGACCCACAGTGTGTGTGTGTGTGTGTGTGTGTGTGTGTGTGTGTGTGTGTGTGTGTGTGTGTGGAGATGTGAGCTGTGTGATTCGTTTTTCTGCTTATTGTTTCCTGAGTCCGAGCTTTTTCCATAAGCCCCCAACTAGCAGTGCAGCAAGAAAACAGTCTGTGGCGTCGCTCATGTGTTGCTGCTCTCAGCCAAGAAATCGTCTCATCATCCCTGTAATTCCACAACACGTCATGGTTTGTGTACTGCCTAAACAAATGAGATATATGTTAATCAGTGAGCATTAGAGGTGCTGACAGGTGGCTTTGCTACCCTTGGACAGAGCCAGGCTAGCTGTTTCCCCCTGTCTCCAGTCATTGTGCTACACTAAGCCAAGTGGCTGCTGTCTGTAGTTTCATATTTAACATGCAGACATGAATCTTTCCTCTAAGCCAGATATCCATTTTCATGATATCCTTCAAGGTGACATCCAAAATAAGTAGATTTTTGAAGAAGCCAGTTTGTGACTTATTTGAAAATATGGATCTCTACTTTCAGAACTCCATCCGACACAACCTGTCGCTCAACAAGTGCTTCATCAAGGTGCCGCGGCAGAAGGACGAGCCGGGCAAGGGTGGTTTCTGGAAGATTGACCCACAGTATGCTGAGCGTCTCCTGAGTGGTGCCTACAAGAAGAGGCGAATGCCACCGGTTCAGATCAACCCAGCCCTGCAGAACAGGCTCAGGGTCAACCTCCAGCCCCAGTCCAGAGGCCCCTGCAGCCCTACAGGAGGTCAGAGTGGCCTGTGCATCAATTCAGAGTCCCAGCGGCTCCTTCGGGAGTTTGAAGAGGCAACCGGTGCAGACCAGAATTGGGATCCTCATCCGGGTGAAGGGACCATGCTGGGGTCCTGGCCAGTGGTCAGGGGAAGAAATGGACACAAGAGGAAACAGTCGGCGGGCCTCAGAAATGGTGCCGCCAAGGCCCCCCGCCGATCTAGCTCCCCACTGCTCTCTGTGGATGAACAGAGGGAGATCGGACCGCTGAAGGGGGACTTTGACTGGGATGCCCTGCTGGACTCAGCTCTCAGCGGGGAGCTCAGTTTGGAGGGAGGAGAACCTCTGAGCCCCATTATGAAAGAGGAGGACCTGACGGTGCGAGGGACCCACATCTCTCCTGTTGAAGCCCCTGTAGAGACAGCGGACATCCAGGTGTTGGTGGAGACCCAAAGGAATAATGACGTATCGGACTTCGATGAGGAGACCTTCCTCGCCACAGCCTTCCTGGAGAGCCCCTGGCCAGAGGAGGAGGACCAGTGCCGCAATGATTTCCTCTGTAGCTCCACCGTCAACCTGGACCAGCTGTTTGACCTCGGGGACTCATTGGGTGGAGACCCGAGCGCCCGGATTGACACCCTCCTTTGAGGAATAGCTGCTTTCCAGGTCCTCTTTCACACTGAAAACTCTTGGTTACATTACTGGGGAATAATTTTTTACAAGCAACCTTTACTGTCCTTGTCAAGATGTCGAAAGTATTTTTAGAGTTTCATTAGATGCTGATTCATGCAGGAAGTACGTTCCCAATGCCTACTGAACAAAGATGCCACAATGCACAGCAGCAGTTCACATCATCCAAAAACTATGTTGAATCCCTTTTGGTGAACCATGAAATGAGACAAAGACAGATTTTCAGAATTAGAGCCTGGTCACCCCAGAAAATTCCACGATGAAATTAACCCACATGTCTTCACAAATAATGTAGTTTTAGAAGCTTGCTGACGTGGTGACTTCTCGCAGGGCTAGTAGATAAATGCAGGTAGCAGATCAGGTAACTGCGAACATGACAGCAGACCAGGACATGCAGCGCCCGTCGGGCACATTAGCTTCTCAAGCTTCTATTTTCCCTGTGATGAGCTGATTTACTCCTCTCTAACTTTCTGTTATCAGGACTGCAAAAATTGTAGACAGGAAAAAACTCTTTGAGCTAACGGCTTTGCTAACAGTCAGTTAGCATCATGGATGTATTAAGAAAGCTGGATATAACGCTGCCAGCTTGTTCCAGTGGTCAACTGCGGTACTACAACAGAAAAGTCTATTCTAGCATTATGGAAGAGATGTCTGTAAATCTGTTGACAGAACAGTTTGAACTACAAACAAAGTCCATTATTACTTTTTTGTCAATGGGTTTTTAATTCATAAAGGTTTCGTCTTTGTAAAACTTTTCCGGAGTCTTGAAAAGATGTCCTAATATAAAGTCTACGGGCAGAGTGGGAACATACGGAGGCAAACCTGGATGTTAGAAAACCTTTTTTTATGTGCACTCCAAAGCATTTTTCATTCATTAAATGGGCGCCATGTTAGACTCTGGTATCAGTTCATAATACATCCATGGTTAGCAAGCTCGTTAGCTCTGTGCTAACAGGGAAATCCCGTCTCCTAACTGCATGTAAACCTGGTCTCTGTTCTGTAAACTGGCAGAGGAGCTTCTGTAAAGGTGCAGACATAAACCACGACAGCCTCCTGGATTTTGAACTGTCCGTCTCTCCGTCCACCCAAAGGTCAGCTCTTTGCTATTGGTCAATGACGCGACTGTGTGTTAAAGGACTGGTGTGGAGGATTTAGTGGCGTCTAGTAGTGAGGTTGCAGATTAAAACCAACTGAATACCCTCACCTCACCCTCACTTTCAGAGCGTGTCGGAGACTATAAAGTTCCCTTCTAGAATCAGTGTTTGGTTTGTCCTCTCTGGGCTCCTGTAGAAACATGGCTGTGCAACATGGTGGACTCTGTGGAAGAAGACCTAAAGACTCATTCTAAGGTAACAAAGACACAGCGATTCTTACATTCAGGTGATTCTACACTAATGAAAACATAACTGTGAATATCATTTTCCATTTCTGCTCGTAGATCCTTCTAAATCCTCCACACTGGACCTTTAAATGTACCTTTATTTAAATCCACCGATCATTTGAATGAACTGATTTGGTGTCAAACGTGTGGTGTTTAAAATGTGGGTGAACAGGCCTTCAGGATGACACGTCATGGTCTCTGTTTACGTCATAAAAGGTGTTTTCATGTTGTTATTGTACAAGATATCAGGCTCAACCATTGGGACAAAGACGATCACATGACCTGGATATAAACTGGTCCACAGGTCTTTTGGTCTTTAAAGATGAAGAAATAATCAGCAGGCGTGAGGCCGAGGCTATGATTGACAGAGACGCATTGTCTCTGGCAGGAAGTCATTTGTTTGTGAGAACTGTTTGAATGTGACTGTAAATACTGTGACAGCAGCACTAAGACGATGAATAATGACATGTTTGCCAAATGATGTTTGGTGTAGGAGTGATTTACTGTATTATCTTTTTGTGTGGGGTTTTTGGTACTAACTGTTCTCTGTTTGCATTTTTCACCAATAATTAGGAGCAGTTTAACTAGATTGATAATAATTATGCAGGATTTTGTCTTTTTTCCAAGAGGAAAGGAAGCAGATATCAGTTTTGTGTCTTATCGGACTGAAATATTCCTGTAGAAGTACTTAGTATCCACTTTCTTTGATTCTGTGCAAAGTAGAGGACACATCAGAGCTTCATGGTCTAAAAGTTAAAATGGACACAAAACAGCTCGAGGCACAATTCTCCAACAGAGAACCATTAAGACCTTAAAATGGTCACTTCAGAAAGGCCGCGGTGGCTTGTAAATGAGTACCCGACCTTCTATGTGCCAAGAACAACACTTGGGTCTCAACAGGGCGGCGACGTTACGAGGCTGTTTTTGATCACCAAGAAGAAGAATTGTCTTTTTATTTGTATCTGTGCGTGTGAGGAGATGTCGGTACATTGACAAAGATGTGTCGATGGATACGGACTAACTCAACCAAATCACCCATTCACAAGAACACAAGCAGTCTTAACTTTAAAGATGCAGTTATTGCTCCTGTTTTCCTCTAAAATGTGTGAAAGTGCAATCAACGTCAGTGGAAACAGTGACACTTGTTATATTTTACATTCAGTCGTAGGAATGTGGTTTACTTTAGAGGGACCGTTTCACAGGTTTGTGTATTATGAGGTGTGAATACACTCGGACAGGAAAGAGGACTCTTTAAACACAAAGCACCTGTTAAAATGTTTGTGTCTTAGCTCTTCTCCATGAAATAACACTCTCGAAGCAGAATAATGGCGTCTTACCTCATGATTGGTTCTGTAAAGTCAGACACACTGTATGCATTCTTTTACTTCGCTGTCTTATTTTATTTTCCACTTTTCTTTGACAATAAAAAAACTAAGTTTAACTGTGTCTCGTTTGTCTAAATTACACGTTTCATTTATTTTAACCATGCTAACAGCAGGTCTGTAGGGATGGAAATGTCTGTCTGTGGGTCTGTCTGTGGTCCAGGCTGAAATCTCAACAACTATCAGATGGATTGTCATGAAATGAGGTTCAGACAGTCATTGTCCTCAGAGGACGAATGAGGTTCAGACAGTCATTGTCCTCAGAGGACGAATGAGGTTCAGACAGTCATTGTCCCCAGAGGACGAATCCTGCTGACTTTGTGGTTCAGAGTGAAGTACCTTGACCCGTGTTTGATGGTTCAGTCCATCCAGTATTTGTCCAGTACTTTGGTGCAGTTTGTCTTGGTGCCCAGAAGATAAACTCTAATGACTTTGGTGATCCTCTGATTTTTTTTCCCCTTTGACTTTGGTTTATTTGACACATTTAAACAGAATGAGAACGTGACGTCGAGTGACGTAAAAGCCACATGAATTCAGATGTGACTGTGGTCGTATTTCAGAACTTCAGGCCTGCCTCTGGTTTAGGACACATGTGAAAGTTGCCCAAATCCGAATTGGAAAGATCAGATCTGTGCTGTTCACACTGTGATGAAAACTCAGATCTGAGTCTCATATGAGCTGAAAAATCGTATTCGGACCACTTGTGCCTGCAGCTGAACGTGGCCTTCGTCCTGTTTTCTTCTGGATCTTTCTCCCTCCACCCACTTGCTTTAGTGTGGCTGTATGTGAGATTTACGTTGGTCTTTTCCTGCTCGTCTCTTTGGGGACTCTTGCTGTGATCAGGCAGTGGATGGGTAATAGTAGCAGGGGGTGGCTGGGTTTGTCTTTCAGGGCTTTGTCTGTGCTCAGTCAGACTCTTGTTCCCCATGGTGCTCAGATCTGTGGTCCTTCATTGGGTCGGTGTGGGGTCTAACAGGGACAAGTGTCCCACGGCCCCATATATCACCGCCTGTCTGCCCTGCTGTAGACCACACCGTCTCTCTCTGACCCTGCTGCAGATTAGCAAGGTGGCTCACGTTCAGAGAGTCAGATGAATAGCCACAGTAATCAAATGCAAATACGTAGCATTTAAGAAGCCCGCGCCCCCCCCCCCCCCCCCCCCCCCGGGGTCGTGAACAGACGGCTGTCTGTCAGTGAGCGCGTCTGTCTGTGGTCACTGATGAGCTAACGATGGCTGAGAGATGAAGGGCAAAGATAGGCAGCCGTAATGCTACACCTCTGTATGATGGACACCCAACACTTCGCTGGAAGGCCAGGATCCTGCAGCCTCATGCCCAGCCCGAGCGCTTTTTCCTGGAAAGGAGAGCTGACGTTTCCCCTTCCCCCCAGCCTGAGCTCCCTGCAGGCCCCCCTGGACAGCTATTACCTGCTGGACTTAGCTCTCCAGCTGGATTGCAGGGCTCATAATTATAATGTGGCAGGCTGGTTAGATGAGAGGCCCGTGGTAACCTGATGCAGGTATTATTCCCTGGCCCCGCTGACGGCTGCAGGTAAGAGGAGCCTCCTGGTGAAACGTTAACCCTTACTGCTTGTTCCAACCCAGAAACGCTGCAAACTGAAAGTGCTAAACGCCAACACCCCATGTGGCCAGGACGATGGTGAAGCCATTCACAGGGCTTTCAGCTGACGTGAGCTTTAGATGGACGATACCAAGAGCAATAATTTTGAAACAACATATAATATTTTTATGTTTGTTTTAAACCAAAGATTGAAGGATGGAGGGAATCATTGAGGTGATTAGTGTCAAAATTAAAGTGACTTGACTTTTAAACCAACATGTGACAGCCGAGTTGGCCCAGTTATCTCAAAATTCTAGATGTTTAAATTCCCATTTTTCCATCCATATTGGCCACTGTGGCCACAACAAGAGGAAAAAACAAATGTGTTAAATTGAGTGTGTTTTATTGTTTATTATTCCAACTTTTATTCATAAGAGACATAAAGTGCCGTCAGACTGTCTGGTCTGTGAAACTTAACAAAAAGCCTGAATCGTATAACCCTGATTTGCACGATTCCTCGGCTCAAGTGTCACTTTTACTGTGTTCTGTTCTGGAAATAAAGAATTAGGCAGCGTTGGCATGTGAGTAAGGAGAGAGAACTGCATATTGTGTTAAAGTTCAGACTGATAATTCAAAGGTAGAAGCTCTGGGAGGCCTAAAACTGATGAAAATATCAGTTCTCAGGACGTGTCCGTCCGTTGCCCCACGACTCCGCTGGTATTCCCCTGGAGAAAGTCTGATGAAGGCAGGTCGGTGAGCTGAGGCCGCCCTCACCAGCTGAAGCTTATCTACTGGTTCCCAAAAAAACAAAGATGTGAAAAAGTGGACGGAGAAGAGAATACAAGGGAATACATCTTTTTTATCACACAGCTAATGAAAGGCCTGTTTCTGGGGTAACGGCTGGTACCATTGTCATGTAAGGCTGGGGGGGGGGAGTTGCGGGAATGGGTGAGGGTCTCTTACTGGTCTTACCGAGGCTCGGGTTGATTAGGACTGTGGAGGGATGAGACAGAAAGAGAGGCCGGACGGAGCCCCAGATTTATTACAGCGCTGGTTTTGTGAAAGTTCACTTACCTTCAGTGAGGAGGCTCGCTGACGCCCCTGTGACAGAAAAACACATCTTTACTGGTCGCTTCACTTTACTCAGACAGCACTTCACACCAGTGGTGGTGGAGTGAGTATACTTTACTCCAGGAAAAGTACTAATACCACACTGTAAACATACCCTGTTGTTGAAAGCCCAAGAACGGTCTGAAGCAATCTTCAGTTCACAGTCAAAGTATTTATTAAGGTCACATATAAAGTAATACAGCGCTGGTCTCAGACTGACAGAGCTCCTGCAGGAGCTCCATCAGAATGAGCCTAGTTGTCAGACAAAAGTTCACATTTATCATGTTGGGTTTGACCAAACCCAGTACAATAATCAGATATACGTTACAGAATATAATTGGTCAAGGCGTGAATGCCAGATCTAAATGCAAAAGACATCACAACCAGAGAAGAGGAGACAAGACTGTCAACAACCAGAGCGCCACCTGCCTTTTGTTATGAGAAGTGGCTCTCACCAGCCATGTTATCCTTACAGCTCTAGGCTATGAAGGACATCCATGTAGGCTAAAGATCAGAGCATGAGAACACATGAAATGACCAAAAAGGGCCTGATCATTACACTGTTAGTGGTGAAAGTCCTGCATTGAAAATGTTACTTCAGTAAAACTATGTAAGTATAATCAGGAAAATGTACTTCAAGTATTGAAAGTAAAAGTACTCAGTGCAGCAAAGTGTCCCCTGTGTCTGTTGTCCTCTTGTCTCTGGTCTCTGTAGATCATTGTGTCTCTGTGTCTGTTGTCCTCTTGTCTCTGGTCTCTTTAGATCATTGTGTCTCTGTGTCTGTTGTCCTCTTGTCTCTGGTCTCTGTAGATCATTGTGTCTCTGTGTCTGTTGTCCTCTTGTCTCTGGTCTCTGTAGATCATTGTGTCTCTGTGTCTGTTGTCCTCTTGTCTCTGTAGATCATTGTGTCTCTGTGTCTGTTGTCCTCTCATTTCTGGTCTCTTTAGATCATTGTGTCTCTGTGTCTGTTGTCCTCTTGTCTCTGGTCTCTGTAGATCATTGTGTCTCTGTGTCTGTTGTCCTCTTGTCTCTGGTCTCTGTAGATCATTGTGTCTCTGTGTCTGTTGTCCTCTTGTCTCTGGTCTCTTTAGATCATTGTGTCTCTGTGTCTGTTGTCCTCTTGTCTCTGTAGATCATTGTGTCTCTGTGTCTGTTGTCCTCTTGTCTCTGGTCTCTTTAGATCATTGTGTCCTCTGTGTCTGTTGTCCTCTTGTCTCTGGTCTCTTTAGATCATTGTGTCTCTGTGTCTGTTGTCCTCTTGTCTCTGTAGATCATTGTGTCTCTGTGTCTGTTGTCCTCTCATCTCTGGTCTCTTTAGATCATTGTGTCTCTGTGTCTGTTGTCCTCTTGTCTCTGGTCTCTGTAGATCATTGTGTCTCTGTGTCTGTTGTCCTCTTGTCTCTGGTCTCTGTAGATCATTGTGTCTCTGTGTCTGTTGTCCTCTTGTCTCTGTAGATCATTGTGTCTCCTCATTCATGTCTCAGCAGGATGTCCCTGTTGGAGTTGGTTGAGGTGGAGCTCATTTTAACTCAAACTAATGATTCTCTTCATTCTGGATCAATCTGCTGATCATTTTCTCCATCGATCGATCGATCGATCGATCATTTGTTTTATGAACCAGAGCCCAAAGTGACACCTTCACCATGTTTGTTTAGTCCAACATTCCAACCAGTGAAAAGAGAGGTTGTGTTTTTGGACCCAACAGGAGCATCAATAAAGAAAAGGACTGGACCAAGTACAGAACCCTGAGGGACTCCACAGAAGATGGAGGCTGAGGATGAAGAGGAGTTGCCAACTGAAACAATGAAGGATCTGTTGGATGAATGCGAGGGACTTTAATGTTTATTGTGAGCGGTGTGAACAGTGAGGTGACTTCTGCTCAGAGCAGCTGACAGTGACGGCTTTCTGTTTCTATATGAGCTGCTGCCAAAGTGAAAGCGTTTCTTATCTTATCGTCACAGCAGAACATGACAACTCAGCAGCACAGAGCACATCAGTGGCCCTCAGGTGAACTTCAGGTCTGCTCTGCAATGACTCCTGATACAGGCAGACACTTTCAAAACGGGTCAGCAGGTTTTAAAGGATCACGTCATTCAGTGGATGCAAACTTTAACTTAAGATTCATTCTTCCGCCTGTGCTGGGGTTGGATGCCTGACGGGCACTGATGTTTTAATGCAGCACTACCTATACTCTAGAAAAGGACATTTGCAGTTTGTGTCTCTGTGTATGGAAGATCTTTTGCACCAATATCAGTCAAACTGCACTAAAACACAACTGCTGACAGACGGAGGCATGTGGCCGCTGATGTGTTCAGGGTGTCGGGGTCAGGACGAAGATTTGTAGATCATTGTATGCAGGATCTTTAAGATGACTGTGGGTGTATGTTTGGGTAGTGTGTGTTTGCATGTGTGTGTGTGTGTGTGTGTGTGTGTGTGTGTGGCAGTAAAGGCTGATGCTTTCTTTGTCAGGAAGACACAGGCAGAGGGGTAATCCGACATCCATCACAGGCTTAGGGAGCAATACACACTCTGTGTAACAACAAGGAAACAATACCCAGGGAAACAGTGGGAGGGCTTCTTTATTCATCGCTCCGGGCCGGGGGACACTCTTTTGTAGGTGTTTCGGAGGCCTGAATGAGGCAGCAGAAGACCAGCATGACAAAGCCAATTCTGGAGTGACCAGTAAACTTCCACAGCGAGCTGGGAAACTGCTGGAAGGAGAACTCTGTGTACGGTGGAACCACACCTCCATCTGCAATCTGTCTGATTTCACATGAAACACCTCCTGTGGAAAGGTGGTGACAGAGGACAGCAGCTGTAGAGGAGTCGTGTGGCGATGAAGGACACCGACGATGATGATGTTTAATAGTAAAACATTTGAAGCATAATTCACTGAGCCTCCATCCATGTGTGATCAGACTGCTGTTAGATTGAAACATGGTGAAATGAGTTTACGCTGTAAACTCAGACATAATGAGACTTGTTTTTACTTTTTCTCTGCTGTTAAAACTCTGGATTTTCTAGGTTCAACAGAAAACTTCAGCGCACCATTCATTTGCTTTCTGGAGCAGGTTTCATTAATGGAGGAGGACCAGGTCTGGTCAGACCGCCTGCATCCTTCAGAGGATTCAGGCCCTGAGCTGGGACACAAATGTCAGCCTGTGGAATATTTGGAGCTCACCTGATATCAGTCAGGTAAAAAAGAAAGATAGCATCCTGTGATAGCACCGGTGCTTCCTGGATCAAACTCACCACAGACCAACCCTGACCTTAGACCCAACAGGAGCATCAGTAAAGAAAAGGACTGGACCAAGTACAGAACCCTGAGGGACTCCACAGCGTTAATGTTTTATAGTTTATTATCCGGTCAAGTGAGCGGTGTGAGCAGTGAGGTGACTTCTGCTCAGAGCAGCTGACAGTGACGGCTTTCTGTTTCTATATGAGCTGCTGCCGAAGTGAAAGCGTTTCTTATCGTCACAGCAGAACATGACAACTCAGCAGCACGGAGCACATCAGTGGCCCTCAGGTTCACTTCAGGGTCTGCTCTGCTGACACTTTCAAAACAGGTCAACAGGTTTCAAAAGATCATCGTACACACCACATCAATCCTAATCTAATCTAATCTAATCCTAACCTTCGCTCTGAGCTTTCTGGGTGTTTCCATTCATTGCTAACTTATGTATCTGTCTTTAAAGCTTTTCTTCTGTTGATGTGTGGACTTCATCTTTGATCTACATTACTTATCTGGGAAACGTAGTCCAATAGAAAGCAAAGGTATCAGGATGAAGTAAACCATGAACTTCACACACAGTAGTTCAGTACATGCAGCAGCTCAGACCACTGAGCAGAATACACAAAAACAAAACCTTCAAAAAGTGTGTTTACGTGTGAGTTATTTCAGTGATGAATGTCTTCAATCAGGAGCTTCAGTGAGAAATCATCTACTGGCCGTGAGGACGACTTCGTCATGTGCAGACGTTGGAGGGAGCTCGTCCCCACTTTAACTAACATTCAGCTAGAACTGAAGGAAACAGCTTTATCAGAAGTTTCATCAGTCAGAGGTTTTTCCTCTTTGTTGTTGTCGAGGGCTCTGCAGTGTTTTGCTGTCCAGGTAACATAAAGGTTAGTGACTCACCGCAGTGACACAACAATGGTCTCTAAATACTGGAGTCAGTTACCAAACATATTCTCAGCTTACTGTCCCGTCTGTGACATTTCACAGCAGGTATGTGCATTGTTTCCTGTCTTCATGCAGCGATGTGGCACAAAGTGAAATAACATCCCAGGTTTCTGCAGGAAGGTGTTTAACAGGGACGGGTGACTTTACGGCTCTGCTAACATGCACTGACACATGTTCAGTACAGTGCTACAGACAGTGAGGGAAGGTGTGCAGCAGCAGCAGCAGCTCATCCCGGACACATCGTGCCGGAGGAAGAGTCACCTGACACCCGCGTGTGATGCCGAAGCCTCCAGAGAGGCCGAGCCGCCGAGGCCGTCCCTGTGGAGGCAGAGGGAGGGAGCGGAGCGGCAAAACAAACATAAACAGAGCGGTGGCAGCTGGGGGCAGGCTGAGCCCTGCGCGTTCTTGGCGGCCACAGTTTGACCTTGGCCGGGCATGCCCAGGCCTGCCTCTCAATGCCGGGTGGGAGACTCACCAAGCCGCCTGCAGGACTTGGACCGGCTCAATGAGAAAAGAAAATACCACTCCGGGCAAACAAGGGCATAGTACTCTCCCTCCACCTCGCTCCGTCTTTTTAATGATTCCTTTCTTTTTCCATTTCTCAACACCCGTCGGATTCCAACACACGGCTTGGCCGGCTGCGTAAGCATTTACCACAGAGGATACTTTCTCTGGTCTCCGTCTCTTATTCCCACTCTTTACTCACTCCTTTCCAAACTTTAATTTGATTTCTTTATTTCTTTGTTTGTCCCCCAGCGGAGGGAAAGCTTTGAAACGCTGCTGCTTTACATATCTTAGACTCTACCCTCAATAGGTGAGCTGCCGTGGCGACGGCAGCGACAAAGGCCTCCCCCACACACACACCCGGCCGGGCCCGGTCCAAGCCTCGGACCCCCTCGCTGCTCAGCACAGCCAGGGATTTCTCCCAGCAGCCCTCCACCAGTGTGAAGCCGCCCCATTCACTGGTGCCGCCTGGAGCCCCCAGCAAAGGGCCGCACAGCCTCTCTGTTGTGTTTGCATCCACAGAATGACTTGATGAGAGTGGACGTGGGACAGAGCGGTCCTCCGGGACGCTTCCCAAACGGCTCTCAGTCGGGATGTTTCTGGCACTGCTCGTTAACGTCTCGCTCTTTCTCTGTGTGCTATCAGCCTGCTGCAGCGGACCTCTGCATGGCGGCCGGCTGATTTGTGATTTCATGTGTTTTATCTCCAGACTCAGGATCAGAGGTGGAGACGTCTCCTCGTCTGTCTCACCGTGGCCGAATTGAAATAGTTTTTGTCCTTCAGTTTGTCTTCTTTTGCATGTTGTGGGCTGATGTTATGTTGTTTATTGGTGTACTGTGTGATTGGAGGAATAGAAAGCACGTGAAAGGAAAAACATGTGATTAATAAACAAGAAGAATCTAAGAACATCTGTTTATGAAATGAAAAGCGCTTCCAGTCCAGTGGTTGTTCGGGAGTTTCTCATTAAACGTTGTGTCTCCAGGAAGTCTGAGCAAATAATTCAACGTGTCTCCTTTCCTGCAACAGCTTCTGGAACAAAGGCTCTTTCTCCATCCTGTCATCTGTCTTATATCACAATGACACGTGGAATGATAATGGCCGTGCGCTCGTCCATGTAACCGCCGATATCATTTCATCTGTCCGTCGTGTTGTCGCTCACAGAGTTTAACACTTCCTCTAAATCAGTGTGTTGTTTTCTTCTGAATTTGCCAAAGTCACAGCGACGTCTCTTCTGATGATAATCTGGTGATTAATGAAACTTATGACTCTCCCGTCAGCCTCAGCTGGACTCTGCTAACATCATTAGATGGAGTCATTGTGAGTGTGTTAGCTGTCTTTAGCATTTAAAGCAGCGAAGTACAGCCTCTCAGAGCTGCTAGCATGACTTTAGACTCTTTAATTCTACCTTCGATCTTCTCAAAATAAGGCTAAAAACCAATGCCAGAGCTCCAGGTTTGGGTTTAATATGTGAGCTAATAACCTCTTTAGTGGGCGAATGATTGACTTCACAGGAGAAACTACAGCCAGCAGACGGTCTGAGCTTCCAAAATCTTCATCCATGACCAAACATTTAAGGAGCAGACTGTTGATCACAGAAGGAAACGTGATTATTGTTGATTCTCCTGTAAACTCAAACTGTCGCTCAGACTTCAGCTCCTCATTTATCCTTCATGGACCAACATCAAGCTCCATTCAACCTGCTGGTCATCGGAAAGTTCATAGCTATGACACCTCCTCCTCCTCCTCCTCCTCCTCCTCGTCCCCGCAGCATCACTCCCGTCGTCTTCACAGCTGGGTGAGCCGGGGGGGGGCAGGCGCTGTGTTTGTGTGTGTGGGGGGGTCCTTACACCCCCCGCCAGGGATCAGACAAACACTTATTAACTGAGAGGAATGCAAACAGGCTGAGCTGCTGAGACGCAGGACAGCACAGGGTGGAGGGTGAGGGGTCAGGGTGGGAGGTGGGGGAGGATGTGTGGAAGAAAGGGAAAGGAGAAAAAGTCCCTCCCTTTCCTTCTTGTAAAACCTCCCACCCCCCAGGACATTGATCTGGAGTTTTCCAGAACAATGCAGGGACGCGGTGACCGTCTTCATGAGACGCATTTTCATTTCAATCTGACTTTTACTGGAATGTTGTTTTTTAAAGGTAAAATCAAGAGAAGCTTTGAGGAGTGAGACGTTATGAGCCTGATTTTCTCTGTTCAGGTTCAGCTTCCTGTTTATTCCTCTTCATCCAGCAGGTGAACAGGTGGAGGATGACTCCAGAGAAGATGAAGAGGAGGGAGGGCCTTCGTCAACGAGGACAGATGACAACAGATTTGTCAGATTAGCGAGTGTGAAGCTGCAGCAGGGAGGCAGTGAAGGCTGAGAGGCCTTCAGGTGTCGCTGCTCCCAGTGAGGCTTTGTTTGCTAACCGATTTGTCTTTTGCTAACGCCTGAGGTCTGTTTGCAAACGATGCCGACCTCTCGCGTGTCACAGGATGTGAGGGGGCTGCTCTGATATTTCCCTGTCTGATGGAAGGATGGAGTGGAACTCTATTAGAGTACAAGTATAAAGTAATATTCTCAATGTGGTCTCAAATTGTTGTTGAGTTCAGTACTTGAATAAATGTACTTTGTTACTTTGACTGCTGGCTCAAGGTGATGATAATCTGCATGACTTCAAACCATAAAGTGGATGAAACCTAATTTGGGATGATGGATTTCTGCCTCTGGACACACATATGTTAGCCCGGTTCTTTGTTGGAAGCCCAAGAACAGTCTGAAGCAATCTTCAGTTCACAGTCAAAGTATTTATTGAGGTCACACATAAAGTAATGCAGCGCTGGTCTCAAAAAGTCAGAGTTCCCTGAGGATCTCAGCCAGAATGAGCGCAGTTGTCATACAAAAGTTCACATTTATCATGTTGGGTTTGACCAACCCAGTACAATAATCAGATATACGTTACAGAATATAATTGGTCAAGGCGTGAATGCCAGATCTAAATGCAATAGACATCACAAAAAGAGAAGAGGAGACGAGACTGTCAACAACCAGAGCGCCACCTGCCTTTTTGTTATGAGAAGTGGCTCTCACCAGCCATGTTATCCTTACAGCTCTAGGCTATGAAGGACATCCATGTAGGCTAAAGATCAGAGCATGAGAACACATGAAATGACCAAAAAGGGCCTGATCATTACACATACGTTCACCAAACTTATCAATCATCAGTAATCTATTACATTTATCAATCTGCCACCAAAGATTGCACCAATTATTTTCATCACCGATTAATCTGAAGATTAACTGATCAGAGTGTTTGTCTATAAAATGTTAGAAAAAGCAGAGTGTGCTGTTTTCTCTGTGCTGGGGAGGAGGTCATGTGACTCAGGTGTGTTTGGTGACACCTGAAACTGCTCCCAGGTGTTCACACTCTATCTGTCATTGTGTCATCCTGATTGTCCATTGTCTGTTGGTCTGTTCCACTTCCTGTCCGCCCTGAAGAGGGTTCCTCCTCGGCTGCTCCTCCTGAGGGTTCCTCCAGTTTTTCCCGGTCTGGATTGAGGCCCTCAGGATTGAGGTTGTTGGATGCTGAACAGATTTTGAAACACCTTGAAGAGCGTTTGTGATATCGGGCTCTATGAAAAAATCAGCTGACTTGAGTCTAGTTCAAATATTTCGGGGCGAGCTTGTTTTCTCTGCACCTTCCACACGTGACCTTTCACCGTGACCTTGCTGGCAGTCGTCCCCTCGGCGGTCCTCTGGGCGTCTTTTGAAAGTCAACAGTTCCCATAAAGCAGAAGCGCCCCGCCGCCCCTGGACTGAGCACACAAACAGCCGCTTATTCAGTGTCTTAAAAAGCAGCGGATTAAGGAATCGGGACGGTGAAAGGCCGCCGCGCAGCCCCGGACTCAGGAGTTAAGCGGCCATGAATGAGATGTGGCGACTCCAAAACAAAGCTACTGTGTCAGTCACGCAGGCCTGAGGGGAACGCTGACGTCACATCTGACAAAAGAGGGGACACTGAGGCAGTAAAACATCGTACGCCACCACCGCTTGTTTTCTCTCTTTGAGTCCTGCTTCTCCTCTCAAACACACACCAGAGCTGCTGCCAGCTCTTTTCTTTGTGTCCTGACAGAGAAAACAGACAGAAGCGTTTGCACTGTGTCTCGGTGGAGACCTACATTTGATCCATATTGGGTGAAATATCAGCTCTCTCTCCTCATGGGTGGCCTGGTTTGGCCAGAGGACACAGGACTGTGGACTCTCGTAGTGGTCTCCATGGGGATGAGCAGGACTTGAGGAGGTATCCGGCTTACTGGAAACGTGGTTTATTGTTGACTTTCAGGAATGGGGAGGGGGCTGCTGCTCTGCCTGAAGGGGGGTGGGGGGGTGGAGACGGAGTTCGCTGCAGCACTTCCTGGTAGCGTGAGCGTTGGCTCAGCGGGGTTTTACTTCATCGTCCCGCTCGCCTCATTGGTCAGGTGAGACCAACTGTGGCCGTGAACTCAAACCTCTACCTACAAGAGTGGTGGAAGAAGTATCAGGTGTATCCAGACACTTTACTGAAGTAAAAGTACATAAAAACACACACAGGTCCTGCATTCAAAATCCCACTCAAGTAACTGTACAGAAGTGTTATCAGCTGAATGTAATTCAAGTAGTAAAGGTAAAGTACTCTCCCCTCTGGATGACGTCTCATTATTCTAAACAGCAAAAAAGTTTATGGTGTACACATTCGTTCACGATGTTGCTAAATGAACTTTGTGTACTGACACAGGTACTAAAGTACATCATGAAAGTACAAAACTCCAAGCAGCTCGTCAAGTGTGCCTTCTGTTTCTGGTGGAATATCACATGTTGTGCTTTTTAGCTCCCTCTACTGGCCATGACCCTAATTACAGAACACACACACACACACACGCGCGCACACACACACACACACACACACACACACACACACACACTAATTGTTCACAGCCAAAAAACATTCAGTTATCAAATGTTTGACAAAACGTGTAAGAAAAATCAATATATTATGTATGAAAACTTTCTTCCTTCTTCCTTTTAACTGTCTGACGACCCCTCAGATTGGCCCTTTGGAGGGGCCCGACCCTACACTTTAAAGGCAGTACTTTTACCAAAACAGCACATTAATGTACTTGTACATTACGTAAAGGACCTGTATACTTGTATCATACAGTAAATGCAGCTGCCATGAAACTGCAGAGACAGCCTTTTTTTTTTTTTTTGATCAGCTGACCTCCGCTTCGTCACATGACATCCGTTTTCTCTATTTATGTTCCACAGACTCAGCCGAACTGGCACAGCACCATCAGACAGTTACAGAAAGAGTGTAAAACACGAGATTGGTTATTTTTTGTCTGCTTGTAGCCAAACAGCTGAAGGGAAAGGCGGGACGCACGCGGCCGAACTCCGTTAGATTAACGCGCCTTCCGTCGCTCTGCTCATGTGTTTCTGTGGAAGACGAGCGGCGCGATGACGGTTTGACAAGTTTAAATCTCACCGGAATAAGGGCTGTATTCTGCATTTAGTGTGTGCCGAGTTGACAAGTGGATCAGCCAATTGTCAGAAGTCTCACCTCTTTCTCTCTGAAGGTATGTAAATCAGCTCAGTGCTAAGGAAGTCTTAAATGTATTCTTTTCTTAATGGAGTTTGGTATTGTACGTTCTCATACAGAGAACGGATCAGAGCCAGAAGTGTTTCCCAAAGACAGTCAAGTGATATTACATGTGTGCAGAATGTGAAAGATAAAGTAGATTAACACCAATTTAACTTATTGCAGCAGTATTCAGAAACACCTTGAGAGCATAAAGCAGGTCAGAGGTCAAAGTCAGCTGCTGCACCACATGAGAAGGTGTAGCTGTAGGTGTTAGGAGGTTAGTGTGGGTGAGCAGCTGCAGTGATAAGACATCAGACAGCTTTGAACAGCAGTGGCCGGGTACTTCCAGACCACTTCCAGTAAATAAAAACGAAAGTACAACTGTCAGCCTTCAAAAGCTGATTTATTCCACATTTTCTATTCCTCTGGAACCAGCAGTGGAAGAAGTATTCAGATCCTTTATGAAAGTAAAAGTACTAACACCACACTGTGAAAGTACTTAAGTGTGTTTAAAGACAGTACTTGAGTAAATGTACTTACATTCCATCACAGGCAGAAACCACGACTGTTTGAACATAAAGACGTATTTGTTATGAAAAACTGTGTGATTGTATCGTCATAGAAATCAGTTTCACTCAGAGAAACTGGAACATTTCCTTGGTGCATCTTCTAACTTTACTCAAGTACTGTACTTAAATACTCATATGAGGTACTTATACTTTGGGCTTTATTTATTTACTTTGCATCGGATTAAAAATACTAAACGTGATGACTAAACAAACTGAGATGTAATATTCTCTGTTCAGATAAGATAAGGGGGAAATCCACAAGCTGTCCAGCAGAACGTAAAGTCATTGAAATGAACTCAGCTGCAACAATAAAGTGATGAGCTCATTAAGGCGTCACTAAGAGTCAATAACAGGACATGGAGCGCTCTGAAATGGGACTTCCTGTGTGACGAATACTGAAAGCAAAGTAGAAAACTGAATGCAGTACTTGTAACAGTACTTCTATGGGTTGTATTGGTACTTTTACTTGAGTAAAGGATCTGAAGACTTCTTCCACTCAGTGATGTCATCAAAGTCAATCAGCTCATTGATTAACCTCCTCATTTTTTCAGCCCTCGAGCGATGAAAGTGTAACAGAAAACAGACGATGAAGAGTTTATTTCTCCAAAATCTGCTGACGCTCACATGTGGCGTCGCTGATCCTGTAACAGACAGGAGCGTTTGATTTGTCCTGCTGTGTCTTCCAGTCTCCTGAAGCAGTCTCCACCCGCCCGCTGAGAGAGAAACATGCCGACCAACAAATCCGTGTCTGACGCCCCCATCACTCAGTTCATCAACTGCAGCATACTGAGAGACCACGAGCTGCAGAGGTGCAACACACACACACACACACACACACACACACACACACACACACACACAGTAATGAGCTGCTCTGTTTAAACTCTGTGTGTGTGTGTGTGTGTGTGTGTGTGTGTGTGTGTGTGTGTGTGTGTGTGTTTGCAGAGAGGACCTGTGGGTGCGTGACGGGAAGATTTTAGATCCAGAGAAGTTGTTCTTCGATGAGCAGGGTTACGCTGACAAACGTGTGGACTGTGAAGGCAGCATCGTCTCCCCGGGCTTTATCGATGTTCAGATCAATGGTACCACACACACACACACACACACACACACACACACACACACACACGCACACACAGACTCAGTGTGTGGATCAGTAGTTTGTCTGTCGCTCGTCTGTCACCGCCACGCCGTGCTGCCTTCAGGGTATTCAGAGCTAAATGTTTTGAAAGTAGAAACAGTGAGTTCATTCATCAGTGAGAAACTTCATCAGCTGCTGTTTTAATCTCTGATTCAGGGCTGCAGCTCACAGTCGTTTTCAGTCTCCATCAGTTTGTCAGTTATATCCTCAATTATCAATCAATCAATCAATCAATCAATCAATCCTCAATTAATCGATTACCAGTTGTTTATGACTGTGTTCCTGGTCAGTGGACAGTGACAGCTGTCCTCATCAGTCTGTCCTCGTCCTCCAGGAGGATACGGCATCGACTTCTCTCAGGCCTCAGAGGACGTCAACACTGGAGTCTCTTTAGTGGCCAAAAAGATCCTGGAGCACGGCGTGACGTCCTTCTGTCCCACGCTGGTCAGCTCTCCGCCTGCCGTCTACCACAAGGTACCCTGAACGCCTCGCGTCATGATCGGCTGTGCCGTGCACGGTGCAGCTTTTAAAACGCACTTTCTTGCTTTTGTCCATTTTTCGTATTTGTGAGATGAAGCTGCTCAACACAATCACAACATGTGTTTCAGGTTCTGCCTCAAGTCAAAGTTCACAACGGCGGCGCTCATGGAGCTGGAGTTCTCGGTAAGATTCACCAAAACCCTGTGATGCCCCAGTACAAGTCCAGTTCAGGGCTGAGCGCTGACGGTGTCGTATGCTGCCTGCTCTGAACAGCAGCAGTGTGTTCGTCCGTCTCTCGGTACTTCCTGTCTGTGGCTCTCAGCTGCGAGCTGATTGGTTCCTCCTGAAGACGTAAAGTTTTAAAAAACACCTCTCAAATATCTGTTTCCTGTTTAAAAATGTTTTTCGGGTTTTTGCTGCAGCAGAACAAAAAGTTTGACCTTCTCTGGGCGACTGTGTGCAGGTTTGCATCTGGAGGGTCCGTTCATCAGCGTGGACAAGAAGGGGGCTCACCTGGAGCAGTTCATCCGCTCCTTCACGCCTGAAGGCATCAAGGACCTGATGGAGGCCTACAGCAGCCTGGAAAACGTTGCCATCGTGACGCTGGCTCCTGAGCTGGCCTACAGCCAGTTGGTGGTGAGGGAGCTCTCCCAGAGAGGCGTCGTGGTGTCTTTAGGTGAGCGCACCAACTCGCCGCGGCGCCGATCGCTCTGTCCCTCTGTGGTCTGTCCATGGCTGACGGTCCTCCTGCTTCTCACTGTCTCCCTCTGCAGGTCACTCTGCGGCCAACCTGTCCCAGGCCGAGGCGGCCATTCAGCACGGAGCCTCCTTCATCACTCACCTCTTCAACGCCATGGGGCTCGTGAGTCCCTCCTCATCCTCCTTTAGACCCTGTATCTAGTGGTCTGAGAGAGCAGTTTTACCGCCGCCTCATGTTAGAGCCTGATGAGGTCGTTGCTGACGTGTTCCCAGCAGTCTCCACATCCTCAGTCGTCTTCATTACTGACACTGTCTTCTGTCCCCTCCTGTGTTGTGATCCAGTTCCACCATCGGGACCCTGGCATAGTGGGTCTGCTGACCAGCGATCAGGTCCCTAAAGGCAGGAAGGTCTACTACGGCATGATAGCTGATGGGATCCACACCAACCCTGCAGCCCTGCGGCTCGCCCACAGAGCCAACCCCTCAGGTCAGTGACGGTGGTGCAGGGTTGTTTTCACGGCAGCTTTGGCCGGCGGAAAGCCTGAACTAAGGTCCTGATGTCACTTCCTGTCCGACATAACTGTGATTCTAGCAATATGCTGAAGTTTAACTAGACTGTGGCGGATCCGGGATCCTCTGTGGACTCGTCTTTAGCTGCAGCGATCGCTTTGTTTGTTCTTCTGTGAGCACAGTTGGTGTTTCCAGCTGAAGACGAGCACTTTTTACAGACCAGTACACCCAGTAAGCCGTTTTCAGCTGGCGTTGTCTTTGTTCAGGCTTTTGGGTTTTTCTCGGGGTGCTCAGGGAGACCATAAAAATAGAAGAGGATGTCTGTCAGCAGCTCTCTTCACTTTCCCTCCATACTGTGCAGTTCATGACGCAGCAGAGCGGAAAACACTCAACACTCCACTTTCATTATAACAGTAACATGGAGCTTTGGACCAAACAAACATCCTGAAGGTGTCACTTTGGGCTCATTGTCACCACATTTTTCACTATTTTCACAATGTTTCCAAACAAACGATCGATCGATCGATGGAGAAAATGATCAGCAGATTGATCCAGAATGAAAAGAATCATTAGTTTGAGTTAAAATGAGCTCCACCTCAACCAACTCCAACAGGAACATCCTGCTGAGACATGAATGAGGAGACACAATGATCTACAGAGACCAGAGACAAGAGGACAACAGACACAGAGACACTTTACTGCAATGCAGTACTTTGACTGTGTGGGATTAGTAAGTAAAGGATCTAAATCCTTTGTTTGTATTCCAGGTTTGGTGTTGGTGACGGACGCCGTCCCAGTGATGGGTCTTCCTCCGGGTCGTCACACTCTGGGTCAGCAGGACATTGAGATTCAGGGTCTCGAGGCTCGCGTAGCAGGTCTGACCTTCTGTTCAAGTTTGAGAGTTAAACCAAGTGTGATGCATTTCTAGAGAGAAGACAAATATGTTTGTAGTGAGACTTTTATGGTCGACCTATAGAATGAGACGTTTTGTCCCCGTTCAGCCGATGAACTCTGCTGTCGTGTCCCTCTTTGCTTCAGGCTCGAAGACCCTCTGCGGCAGCATCGCCACGATGGACATGTGTGTGCGACACTTCAAACAGGCTTCAGGTGAGTTTGTCTCATTCGCTCTACTGATTCACATTTTACACGAGAACTTTCAGTTTTCTGTCCCGCAAAGAGCGATGTGAACGTGTGTGTGTGTGTGTGTGTGTGTGTGTGTGTGTGTGTGTGTGTGTGTGTGTGTGTGTTAACAGACTGCAGTGAAATCGACGCTCTGGAAGCCGCCTCCCTCCATCCTGCTGAGCTTCTGGGTATCACCCACAGGAAGGGAACCCTGGACTACGGCTCAGACGCAGGTCAGGTCATCATCATCATCATCGTCATCATCATCATCATCATCATCTCTGCAGCGCGCAGACGCTGATTGCTGTGAAGTCTTAATCATATTTAACGTGCACGTGTTTGACTCCACTGCAGACCTCGTTTTGCTCGACAGGGAGCTCAACGTCAGAGCCACTTACATCTCTGGAGAGGAGGTTTGGAGAAAAGGACCATAGAAGAAGAAGGCGCCCGCAGAGGGAACGTGCCCCGACCGCTGGGACCCACGGTGCCTTCAGGGGACGCTGTTTACCCCAGAACCACAATCTGTTCATCAGAGCGCACAGTTAGCTTTATCTTCAACTTCATGTTCAATCCGACACTTCGATCCGGCGACAAAACACAAAACAACAAAACAACAAATACCAAAAAGTACTGATTACTACTGAACTGTACTGCAAAAACTGGAAGTGAAAACACAATCAGCAACCACATTTCCCTTCAGCCTCAGCGGCACTTTTGATTTCAAGCACTTTAGAGAGACTTCATCGTCTCTGAGTGTTCGTCAGTCTAGTTGTACTAAACTCTGTGCATCGCCCATTAAAGTGTGTGTGTGTGATCGGCTGCAGTCAGATGAGACGCACTGAGGACGGATGGCGATCTGATCGGCCAGACCGCCTCCTGAGTGTAAACCCAGATGTCTTTTCAAAATCCTGCCCGCATGGGGCTTCATTTGTCCTGAAAAGGCCACCGTACAGAGGACAACCCTTTCAGATGTAGATGAGAACATTTCAAACGCTTCGTGGAGATCTAAGAAAAGCAGAGCTGAGTCCGTATTTCATCTGTGCACTAATGCTGTTTTCTGGATTTTAACGAGCTCACAGGAGCTCCACGTTTATCTTTTTGACTTTCTTTATGAAAACTGTACCTTTTGAACTGAAGAACCTTTGAATCAAGGATCAGCAGTGTGACTGTCATTAGATTTGAGGTGTTTTCTGGCTGTGAATGATGACGTGTTTTATGAAAGATGATGCACTTCCTGTAAAAGACAGGTTTTTATTGGCCTGCATCCAGATGCTTTACAGTTTATTTCAATGCCGTTAATATAGATGTGATTTAAAGGGAAACATTTTAATATTAAATCGATAAACCAGCTTTGAGTGAACGTTACTGTAATGATGTTTGTTCCTCTTCTGAGAAATGAACTTGTGTCGTTCAGGCTCTGCTGTGTTTCAGTGTTGAACCAGTTCAGCCTGTTCGTCACACTTCAAATATTCTGCACTCTGAAATCTCATAGAAATACTTCAGTAAAGTACAAGTACCTCAAAATTCTGCTTAAGTGCAGTATTTGAAAAAAATGCATTTAGTTACTTTCCACCACCTAAAGTTTTGAGGTACTTCAATTTCCTGTGAATTTATACTTCTACTGCACTACATTCAGAGGGAAATATTATACTTTTTACTCCATTACATTGATTCAGTAACTAATTACTAGTTACTCTAGATTCAGATTAATAATACTAAATATAACCAACAAATACTTCAATAAAACTTTATTGACCCTCAGGTTCACAAGCAATGAGAAGATACATAAATTAATATATAAAATAATTAAATTAGCCCCACATTTACCAGCTGCAACATGAGCGTGATGAACACATTAATGCATCATTAATCATACTCTAATAATAGAATGGAGATTACTGAAATGGTAAAATAAGTACTTTTAATAATACTTTTTGTTTAAGTAAAACTTCAAATGCAGGATTTTTACTTACTACCTTTCAAATGTGTCACAAAATTGATTTGAAAAACAAATCTGATTGGTTCGTCCCCTCGCCTGTCTCACTTGGGCGCGTGCCCACCTCAAAGGGTCTGTGGCCACGAGCCCGAGGGCACCGCGGCGCGTGCGACCGTTAGTGGCGGCAAAAAGAAACGGAAATAACGTTTATTGTCGTTGTTCAACAGGATAAAGGTAGGCTGTGAATATGATTTCTGTCTGTATGAACTGTTATCAGAGTCCAACATTCAGTATTTAGCACCTCAGATTATTTAGGAATTGGACAAAATTACAGTTTTTAACAAGCGACTTCCACAAAACAACCCACAGTTTATGAGTAACTTCGCTAATGTTGGAGATATTAATGAGCTAAAATTTTGTGGTGAGTCACTTTTACCGAATTAACGCAACAAATCCAGTGATTTATCAAAGAAACTTAGGTCGCGTTTTGCTGGCTAACTGCTAAATGTTCATTATTTTGCTGATAGCCAGACCAGCTCTGGGATTTCTAAGATTATATTTTAACAGTGCTGAGTCTCTGAAAAACCACTTACTGCAGTAAAACCTAGAAATTCAGCTCAGCGTTTAGAATAAAGTGCTGCTTGGTGATTTAAAGCAGCAATGATTCCTCAGGAAAACTTAAATTCATGTTTTACGAGGCGCACATGTGCCCGTAAACCGGCGACATTACTGCTACTTTTACACTGGAGTTTGGTGGAGGAAATGCCGCCGAGCTGACATGAGTCTGTGTCCAGCTTCACCGTCCTGAACCTTAACGGGGACAAGACGCTCATCTTGACCGGATCAGAGGTCGATTCGTCCCGGCTGCTGCCCCGCGTCCTGTCCTGAAAATGTCCCCGGAGGAAAGGAAACCTCGTCCAATGAAGGAGACCAGCGTCAAGCTACACGCAGTCAGCCACAGTCAGGCATGAGAGGGAAGTTACCTTCAAAATAAAAGCACCTGAACGGCTGTGCGTGCAGAGAAGGATCAAACATCCTCACAGAGCAAACCAAAGGCGGTTAATGTGAGTTTGGTCTGATATGAGATGAATTCAAGTGAATTCAGTTAAATTGATGAGTCGGCCTGTGTGAGCAAAAAGCACAAATTACTGCTTTCCTGAGCATTATTAGTGATGTTTCTGCTGATGGTTTCTCGTGGTGTTTATAATTAATGCATCAACAATAATAACTGATCGGTGGTGAAGGATGATTCATGGATATAATAAAGGTATGTTTTCATGTCTAAACAATAAGACTCAATCTATCAGTTGAACTTTTTTTATTACGTCAGCAGAACTATTGAAATGCACATCCATTTAATCCCATAAATTCATATTTAAATGAATTCACTTGTGATGTTGCATGGCCTCATATCAACCGTTAATTCTGACATAAATTTTAAAACCAGCAGAAACTTGGTGCCGTCTCGTTGTAGTGGATCAGAATCAGAAGTTCAAAATTAATAATTGTGTTTAACATGTTTCATTAAGACTTAAATCTGCCTCTCTTTCTTTATTATGGATTGTAGTTTGTATTTTTTGGCCATCAATACAGTGTTGTTGTTGTTTTTTTTATTTTATATATGAAAGTTGCTCGAAAATGTTGCAAACCGTGTTGGACAACAGGACTTTTATTTTGAATTTTTGGACAGGAAGTGTCAGGTATTCCCTGTGGCTTGACGGTGATGATGAGAGGAGAGCGGTGGTGACTGTGCATCTCGGCTTAAATTAAAGAGGATGCATGGAGCTCCCAGACGGCTGGAAGGCAGATTCATCCCCGTCTTGCACAGCGTGTCCGGTCTGCAGTCAGGTGAGTCCCGCCGTCCGCCGCGCTGCTGCTGCTGCTTTTCACGTCCTCATGCTGCTCTGCAGTCTCTCAGTCAGCCACCAGCTGTACTGCAGGTGCACCAGGTTACCAAAAGTCTATGTGAACTTCAGTATCAGCAGGGTTGCATCTGCATCGAGGTGCGGAGGAACTCACTTGCGTTCATGCGTTCTTTAATGCAAACCACACAAGGAGTATTTATTCGGTTTTAGTCCTTTAAATTTGGATTTTTAACCTTTTGATTGTCATTTTATCATCCAGAGACAAATAGAAGACACCCTGACAAACCAGACAGAAGGAGGCAAATGCTCTGACATGTGATTTTGTTTTCTAAAGACGTTGTAGTAGATTTTCAGTAGAGAAGATGCAGTTTGTCTTCAGGTGAGTGTGTCTGAATCACACACACATGAAGCTGGAGCTCTGAGCTTATCAGACAGATTTTAAGTCCTTGTTCAAGGACAAAACTGTGGAGCGAGCAGGGAGGGAGCTGAAGCAACCAGATACCAACAGAAGCGAGACATGACGTGTACATGTGTCTTGTGAATACTGTTCGTTTGCAGGTCGCTGACGCTGATTTGACACCGGTCGAGTGTAAATATCACACATGTTCAAACTAATCAGTGGAAAACAAGTCCTCAGGAGGTCTGCAGAGGTCTGTAGTGAAGATGAAGACAGATTTCACAGGATGAAGGTTCACATTTCATGAGTATGAAATTATATGATATCATTATGTTGTGATGGATGATAAATCATTCACCACCAGTACTTTAGTAGTACTTTAGTACTACTTTAGTATTATTTACCCTCGACCAACAGTTTAAAACCCAAACATACTCAGTTTAGTATGACATGACAAAGAAAACACGTCTTCATGATTTGAGAAGCTGCAATCGGACAATCCGACTCTGCCTCCTCCTTCAGGTCCCCTCCACCTGAGCCAGCAGCATCATGGGAGGTTCCACCTCCTCCCTTGTCGAGGAGGCTGAGAGCGATGCACCCCGGGGCGCAGCTCTGCCCCCCTCCCCTATCATGGGATGTCTGAGGAGCAGCCAAAGCACCTCCATCCCTCGGCAGCTCCCCAGACCCAGCAGGCACA
Source organism: Chaetodon auriga (assembly GCF_051107435.1). NCBI lineage: Eukaryota > Metazoa > Chordata > Actinopteri > Chaetodontiformes > Chaetodontidae > Chaetodon > Chaetodon auriga. The sequence continues at coordinate 1,229,634 of NC_135089.1, read as the reverse complement.
GAGAGCGCAGGTAAGAGAGCAGCAGTGTTTGGGTCAGACGGCAACAAGTGAGGGCAGAGTGGAAACAGTCCAGGACCAGAACACCTTCAGCGTATCATGACGTCCTGAAGGAAAAAACATGGATGACACCAGATATTTCAGGGCTTCCCAGAGGAAATGTGTCAGCAGGGGTGCAAAGTGATCGATCAGTTTCTCACCTGAAGAGCTTCTTCTCACCTCACTATCAGGGAAGGCACCACACGGTTTAGACAATCTCACCACTCATGAAGTGCGTCATCGTTGCTGTGTGAAGCTTAACAAATCTAATATCTGATAGAAACTCTCAAATCTAACCTGACGTCAGGACGGCGCTTCTTATTCAGGTGTGGCGCTCCTTCTATGAAATGCTTCTGACATCTTAAGGCGTGTTCAGACTGAAAACTCCTCATTTGACCTCTGGACCGTTTACATACAGCCAATCTGCCAGCTGTACGGGCGTTAGCTGTTAGCTGGTTAGCACGTGTCTGTGCGTGTGTGTTCAGCTCAGCCTCTGACTGATCTCAGACTCCACTTTCTCGTGTTACTGCATGTTTCTGAAGCAGATTCAAGAAGCCGTGGGAGCAGTTCAAACAGCATCAGGATTTCACAGCTTCCTGCTCTTGAGCTTAGTTCTGTGTGTGAATTCAGAGCTTTTGCCTTCGGGCTCAGTTCTCTCTTCACTGCCAGCACTCGACTAATTAGCCTGTTTATCTCACGCGGCATCTTACCCGCTAAAAACAAGACCTCGAGGTACTTCAGTCCCTTCAGCTGGGACAGCAGCCTGCTCACAGCCACCATCCGCTGCCATTTCTGGGCTTTTGTAAAAGGTGCAAACACTCATCCTAACTGCCGCTCACTCGGATAACCAGCACAGCACACCCTGGAGGTCACAGTCAATTTGAGCCTCTGCAGCTCCATTATCAGGAAAAAGCAGAGATGCATTCCTGAGGTCACCAAAGCGTGCGCTCTCCACCGCTCGGCTGAGAGTCCGTCCATGGAAATCACCCAGAGAATTATCCCGACGCAGCTCTTATTCAGGTTACACGACACCTGAATGCATCGTATCAGCAGACGGCGGAGAGAAATAAGTCTCAGTACAAGTGACAGACGGGTTTTTAGATCTGTCTGCGATCCACAATTCAAAGCTTCTGGGTTTTGCTTCTCCAAATAAAGAATCCATTTATCCAAATAACTCAGGAAACCATATTCTCCACCTTCTCAAATCCAGTCAGTCAGTCTTCTGTCACACAGTTCTGTTTGTTTGTTAATTCTACGTACAGAAATTTGTGATTGTGATCATTTATTAATGTTGTAATGCCACATCTTTCACCTTAAATGTGACGCCTGGAGTCTTAATTTATATTCTACACTTGTGTGGGCATCCTGAGCTCGAGTATGTGCTCATGAATATTTCATAAACTGGTTGATGTAAAGTAAACCCCAGCCTTCCCCAGTTTTATTCTAATCTCCACTTACTAATAACCGCTGGACCCTCCTCTCATGTGCTGTCTGCATTCTGTCTCGTGTAAGTCTTCTTCTGCTGCCACGTTGTCCCAACCTCATCAGACTTGGTCCTAGCCGGAGTCAAGTTACTCTCTGACAGGAAATGTAACGCGACCAGGGAAATCCCTGATGGTTGAACTGTAGACGTAGTCTGGAGCTCTGCAGAGGGAATCCAGGTCCACGGATCGCTCACATGTCGCTCGATGCATAGAGATCAGAACGGACCAGAGGTGACGTCTGAAAAACGAAGCTGATGAAGTTTTGACAGGCAGCCGTCGTATCAGAGTGTCTCCAGCTGTTTCCAGATGCTAAATTCACAGCACTGCAGAGAAAAAATATTTATTTAATTATTTATTTCCGTCTTCTCAGCATCATCCAGGTGGAGGACGAGGTCCAGCTGAAAATAAGGAATCCAAATGCGTCTTTTCTGAAGCTGGAATGTGTTCGAACATGAACTTACTGTGTTTCTGAATGAAGTCATCAGTGCTGCACATTGATTTCTACTCCGTATAATTATTAATATCCTTTATCTATTCAGCACCTTCCAAAAGCAGGTTACAAAATCAAGAATAGAACACTAAACTCTCTAATTATCTAAAATCAGTCAGTCCAACACCTGGATCTCAGAGACACAAACCGTCCAGGTTGTGCTGGAAGTTTCAGGCGTGATGCCAGAGCTGCTCAGAGTGCAGCTCCTGAATGTGGGCCAGCCTCCACACAGATGTCCCACCGGCTCCTTCAGTCTAAATTTCCCCCTGGAAGCCACAGCACAGATAATCTGGGTCTGTTTTACAGTCGAGGCCTCTGAGCACAAGAAGGAACGTGAATCTTAGATGAATAACAGTGTTTTTGAACCAAATTCAGTGTGTTACAAAGGCCCGCACGCTGTAAACACACCGTAAGCTGCTCTTCTTGCCAGTGAAACGGCTGGAATAATTCAGGTGAGCAGGTAAGAGATCATCATGTGATGTAATCTACCAGTGTCTGAGAACAGTTTATGTGGTTATTGTAGTGCAGCTTTGTGTATCATTTCCATATTCATGCATTTTAATTTCCTCCTCCCAGCCACCACAGGGTATAGAGAAATGCAGGCGCTGCTAATGCACCCATTTCTATTTTCCCTCATCTTCCAGGCTTTTTCTCCCTTTGGGATTTTACAGTTACATAAAAGCAGAGTTCAGCTGAAGACACTTCTGATGTTTTTCACACTAAACTTGCTCTTAGCAGATATTTGTGTTTGTTATTATGATTGTGAATTTGACAGTTTTCCTGCCAAAGTGACAGGAAACACCCCAAACTGAAGCTGCCGTCCCTGAATGGCCCATCATAAACACAGAGATAATTATTTACCGCTCACATCTGGAACCAGTTCAAACAAAATACACAGCACTCTTCAGTCATGAGAGGAACTCATAAGACTTATTGACACCAAACCCGTGTTCCACCAGCACAGACAGGCTCTGAAGCCTCGAAGGAAATAAACGAAAACAAAACAAATGAAGTCAGAGAGGTAATATACCTATTAACATATTAAAATACTGTTAAGAATGTACACACACTGCAGTAATAATACACTACCACAAGATTTACAGTGTAAATGTAACAGAAGTGGAAGAATATGATGATATGTGACGATGGTGATGTGATAAGAATCAAATCCTCTCTGTGATTCTGAAGGATCCTGTTTTCTCTCCAGTTTCTCTTCTGGTTCGATGCCCCTGCAGAGGAGCCAGTGGGCTTGCGGCTGTTGTACCTTCCTCAACGCAGCCGGCGCCCCCCGCTGCTCCATCTGTGAGGCCCCTCGACGAAGGCCGGACACCCGCTGGATGTGGCACGGGGCCAGCAGGGAGGACAGTCGCTGGTCCTGCCCGCGCTGCACGCTGGCCAACTCTCCTGACAGCCTGGCCTGCTCTCTGTGTGGCTACACCGGAGCGCCGGACCCTCCCCGGGGGTCATCCGAAGACCAGCCCCGGCCCCAGCGCTCCAGCAGCTGCTCCGGCCCCCTGAGGCCGCCGTCGACCGAGCCGTGCAGGCAGCAAAGCAAAGAACAGCCCGAAGATGCAGATAAAAACAGGCTGACGTGGGATTGTTTGAGGTGCACGCTGCAGAACACCCCTACCTCCATGTCCTGCTCTGCCTGTGGCGGACCCCGCAAACTGTCTCTCCCCCAAATCCCTGCCGACGCCTTGCTCGTGCCTGAAGTCTGCGACCAAACGGGAGTACGACAGCCAGAGCCTGCGGCGGGGGCGCTGTCCCTTTCCATATCCACACGAGGAGAGTGTTTACCGGTGGAGGCTTCATATCCACACACAAGCTCCTCAGCGCTCGCCGCAGCAGCTTCAGGTCATAACAACCCCGTGCCCTGCAGTCGGCGAGAGGTGCCCCCGCCAGATGTTTGCCTCAGTCAGACACATAACTTAAGTCCGTCTCCGTCAATGCTCGCCATTTCACATCTGTCCTCCCAACCAGAGCTCCTGCCCAGCAGACGGCTCAGCACCCTGAAGGAGGAAATGTCGCCGCTGTCGCCTGCACCGGAGGCCTCTGCATCGTTTCCAGCAGGTGTCGTCCCCGTTAAGCGGGCAGAGGAGTGGTCATGTCCGGCGTGCACCCTCATTAACAAGGTCAAAGCCAAACACTGCCTGGCCTGCCACACTCCTCAGCAACACGTCACACAGCTTAAACCAGCGCTGTCCCCAAAGAGGAAGGAGAGCATGCTGGTGGAGGTGCTGCGACAGACTGACGAAGGAGAGGCCAAAGAGCTGTGGGAGAACATCGTCAGCTTCTGCAGAGAGGTTTGTATGCGGCTCAGGCTCAGTCAGAGAACTTTCCACTCAAACGTTGGTCTTTCTGGTTTCTTCACTGTGATGTTTGAGCTTCATTCTGCAGAACGATGTTTTTCATCTGCTGAAGGAGCGAAGCTGCTCTGAACTCACCTTGAGTCTTAACACCTGGTCTGCTCTATTTCTGCTGTTTTTGTTGAACCTTTATTTGACCTGAAAAGCCTCATGGAGACTAAAATCTCTTCTTCAACAGTTCCAGTCAGCCACGAGCAACAAAGAGTTCCAGACAAACATCATAAGACGAAAACACAAAATCAGCATTAAACTGAAGAGCAATGCTAAAAATCATGAGTAACATATAATGCAATCGGATTTCCTCTTTCCCAGAACACGGTGACGTTTGTGGACGACAGCTTCCCTCCTGGTCCAAAGTCTGTCGGCTTCCCGGTGGACGACAGCGTCCAACATCGGGTCAAAAAGTGGCTTCGTCCTCAAGAGATCAACTGCTGCAACGTGAGAGACCGAGTGGTGAAGTGGTCTGTTTTCCGCATGCCCCGCCCATCTGACATCCTGCAGGGGCTTCTGGGTAACTGCTGGTGAGCCGACTCAACCCCATTAAAGCACAGAATGCACACGGTCACTGCTGCATCCTCACATACTGCACCACCTGCATGAGCTCGTGCTTAGAGCAGAGGGTGGTGAAGGCGTGAGACATCCAGCTCCAGATCAGGAAACCTGTGCTCAAACGTTTGCAGCTGTTGTCCTTTAAACTCTGCGTCTGCCTGCCTCAATGCTTTGGAGAGCAGGTTCCTGAGCGCCTTGGCGGTTCTGGCTGAACGTCCCGAGCTGGTGGAGAAGGTGATGGTGACCCGCTCGCTGTGCGCAGAAGGAGCCTATCAGGTGCGTCTCTGCAAAGACGGCTCGTGGACCACAGTGCTGGTGGACGACATGCTGCCGTGCGACGAGAACGGCCACCTCCTCTTCTCTCAGGTGAAACATTCAGCCCCAAACGCTCGACTGTCAGTCTGTCCACAGCATGTTCAGCCGGCGGCTGGGGGGGGGGGGGCCGCACCGAACCACCTCCCGTGTTTACCTTATTGGCTGCTGCTCTGATTATTGTGTAGACGACAATCTGTTTGAGGTCTAAGTGTGACTTTAGGCCACAGGCTGCAGCTGAAAACACTCGACCGCTTGTCTTTGGGTGTTTCGTCTGTGTCCTTTCTTCATCAGATGTTCCTCTGTCCGTCACCAGAGATGATTTTTAATCTGTGGTACAGGAGATAATTACTTAACTATTAATTCTTCTAATCCTTTTTCCTCGTTTTCCCTCTCCAGGCCCAGCGGAAGCAGCTCTGGGTGGCTCTGATTGAAAAAGCCCTGGCCAAGCTCCACGGTTCCTACTTTGCTTTGCAGGCAGGTCGTGCTATCGAGGGCCTGTCCACGCTGACCGGGGCCCCCTGTGAGTCGCTGGCCCTCCAGGTCAGCGCCACCAACCCGAAGGAAGAGCCCATCGACACAGACCTCATCTGGGCCAAAATGCTGAGCTCCAAAGAAGCGGGGTGAGTGTCAGGAGACGCTCTGGGAGACTTTTTAATCTTAATCTGTTCAGAAATGAATCCAAACTCTTCTCTGTGCTGCCAGTTTCCTGATGGGGGCATCCTGTGGAGGAGGCAACATGAAGGTGGATGACTCGGAGTACGAGTCCCTGGGTTTACGTCCACGACACGCGTACTCTGTCCTCGACGTGAGAGACGTCGCCGGTCACAGGTTTGTGAACAAGGTTGAACTTTCCCAGGAAACGTTCGGGCTGAGTAAACGTCACGTAAATCTTCAGATCAAAACCACAACAGTTTGGGCTTTAAGGAGCAAATGGATTAGCTCCAGAGGTGGATTATGCTGCAGGGGAAGTTGAAGCTTTTTCTGCTGTAAAATGTTGGAATCCATTCTGAAAGATTTGAAGCTGAAGGCAGCCTCTGCTCCCCATCAATGAAGGAAACACAAACTTTAAACTTAATCTCAGGTGCCAATCCAGTGCCAGGGCTGTTTTCCTACATTTTAAATCTGGTGAAAGCTGCCTGACAGGTGGACCGACTGGATCAACCTGAGGCTGTAACTCCTTAACTGTCAGGGGAAAACTCACACACCTTTGCTCTGTTTCGGCTCATACAGTCTGTATGTTGAGATTTAATCGTCATATTTAGCTTGGAACATCTGCTTCCTGCTTCAGATTACTGCAGCTGAGGAACCCGTGGGGTCGCTTCTCCTGGACTGGACCCTGGGCGGACGACTGGCCAAACTGGCCTGCACACCTGAAGAGGGAGCTGTGCGCCCAGCGAGCCGAGGACGGCCTGTTCTGGATGGACTTCTGGGATTTCATCAGGTAGATCAGGAGTTAACGAAGAAGCTTCTACAGTTTGAGGCTTCAGTGTGATCGCTCACTTTAGTCCGACACAAAACTTTATTAATTCATCAGTCACAAAAGGAAATGCAAGAAACTCTTTGCATCTACTCGATGAAGTTGTAACAAAGGAAACCATGAAGTCCTGTGTTGCATACGTGTGTGTGTGTGTGTGTGTGTGTGTTTATGCGTCCACACATGTCTGTGAGTGTGTGTTTGACCCCGGCAGGTACTTTGACTCAGTGGATATCTGTAAGATTCATTCAGACTGGCAGGAGGTTCGAGTCGCGGGCGTTTTCCCCCGAGGAGCCGACGTCCCGGTGACGGCGGTGTCCATCACGGTGCTGGAGAGAACGGCCGTGGAGCTGGCTTTATTCCAGCAGGGCAGCAGGTAGGACGCCGTCCCAACGTTCAGCACTAATCTTCAGTGTACAAACGCTGAGCAGTCCGAGCGGTGTATGTACACCAGGCAGTAAAAACATGCAGGTCCATGTATAAAGTGTCCTCTTCTCCGGTGTCCTCAGGCGATGGGACACTGCGGAGAGCCACCTGCTGGATTTGTGTGTGCTGGTGTTTCGGGTCTCTTACGACAGCTCAGGTACTCTGGCGCTGGGCCGCCTGCTGGCTCACAGCCGGCGCTCGGTGAGGAGGTTTGTGGGCTGCGACGTCATGCTGGAGCCCGGCGAGTACGCCGTGCTGTGCTGCGCTTTTAACCACTGGCACACGGCAGCGACGGAGGGGACAAGTAAGAACTCCAACATCAGGCTGCTTTTCAAGATTAACGCCTGTTTTTAACTTGTTTGTTTCTTATACTGAAAAATGAACACTCAGAACTAAAATGGTTTGCAGATCTTATTCAGATCTCTTCATAAGTCACTGCTGTGTCTCTCCAGTGAGCGGCAGCAGATCAGAGGTGCCTGCTTACGTGCTGGCAGTCTACAGCTCCAGACTAGTGATGGTGGAGCAGGTAACGGCCTGCAACACCACCATCGCTGACGCCATCATCCAACTGACGGAAACTAAAGGGGAGAGACACGAGGTAAGGCTGCGTTCACTCAGTCCAGGTCGGTTTATGGAACCACAGGTGACTGAGTTCAGGAGGCACAGGTTACAGCTGTGGTTTGATGGCAAAATCCTGCTGATAAAAGTGTTGATGAGGAGCTCCTGAACGCATCACAAGAGCCCTTTTGAATGGGTTTGTCCTCTCTGTGTGTATTCGCTCTAAATAATGGATTTTGTCAGGAGAAAAAAGATTTTAAAACACTGCTGTGTGAAGTAAAATCACTGCCAATTTGATTAATATGTTACATTAAATTCCACTGGAGTTTGCATAATTAGTGCTTTTACTTTTGATAAGTACATTTGCTGATAATGACTCATCTTTTACTAAGTAACGTGTTTTCACAGTGTGGTAGTAGTACTTTTACTGCAGTAAAGGATCTGAATACTCCTTCCACCCCTGATGTCAGGGTCGAGAGGGGATGACATGTTACTACCTGACCCACGGCTGGGCGGGGCTCATCGTCATGGTGGAAAACAGACACCCCAGGCATCACCTCCACGTGTCATGTGACTGCAGCGACAGCTTCAACGTGGTGTCGACGCGCAGCAGCCTCAAAGCCATCGACAGCATCCCTCCTCTGCACAGGTTCACTGCCGCACAGTCACACGGACGCCTTCTCAAATATGAAAACTCTCTAATGCCTGTTTCATAATGTTATCAAGCCAAACTGGATGTGATGAGGCGTCTTCTCTCTCAGACAGGTGCTTGTGGTTTTGTCTCAGCTGGAGGGAAATGCCGGATTCTCCATCACACACCGGCTGGCTCATCGTAAGGCCGTTCAGGCGTCTCTGGGAAACTGGAGTCCCTCGAAGGCAACACACAGTCCCACTCTGAGCCCCGAGACGGCAGGTCTGCATCAGCCTCGACCCCTCTGACAGGGAAGGGCCCCAAGAGTCAGAGCAGCTGGGAGGCCCAACACATTAGGAGCTACTCGTGTTCGTCTGTCTCTCATTTGACTGTTGCTTTGGTGGAAAATGGGCACATTTTCTATAAATGCTGGACTATTGTGCAAAGAGACGATCGTATTTAATGAGCAGGCTGAGTGCTGTTTGCAAGAGTCAGAGCTCCTCTGAGACACAAACCATCTCACTGCTTCAGTTTAACCCCAGTGGACACGGTGGACTGAAGACAGTAGAGACGAGTAACAGTCTGATCCACTGTCAACTCCAGAGGGGCCGTTTCTGTGGCCGACAACTTCTATTTTATCAAAAGTTAAATTTCCATTTCACTTCATCGACGTTGTTGAAGAAATTCAGGCATCAGCTTATTGAGTGTTATTGTTAAGATGTTGATTCTGCCAGCAGCGAGTGTCTGGACTCAGTGTGTCCCTGCAGGACGGACGATTCATCAGCACACCGAGCTCAACGGGTCTGTAGATAAACACCAGTTATTTGCTAATTCACAGAATTAATAAGAAAACAAGTGATGGACAGCGTCAGGCAGCTCACTCACATTTGGTAGAACGTTACAAAGCAGCTGATCTGCATAGATTATCACACGTTGAGCTGTTTGACCCTATTTTTTATTAAAGCACGTCATTTTTCTCACCTCCATCTGCAGGCACTTCAAATCAGGCTTTTATTTTCCATAACAGACCTGGATGATTTCCTGGTTCTCACTTCAGATTTTATTTGTCTTGGAAAACGAGCGCTTGGCCAGTATTTTAGAATTCACTGGATTAGAAAAATAAAGTTGTGCACAGATCTAACGAAAGCTGAGCGAAGAGAAAATCTCTAAAACAGATTAAGTGGACGTGGACTCGTGGCGCTGACGACGCTCACAGTCTGTGGTCAAACGTCCCAGTTTGTTTGCTCGGGCACAGAAACCAGACGGCAGCTCGACACCAGAACAGCAGGTTTGTGTGACCTGAGCCTGGAAGTGAAAGAGTGAGATGGTTGGTTTGTGTCTTCAGAGCAGCTCTGCCTCCAGCCACAAACTGAAGCTACACATTCCTCCACAAACACACGTAGAGCAGATCTCATGAGTGAACACGTGATGCACTTTATATTTTACACATTTCAGATCACAGGCTGGTCTTCAGGTCCAAACCGTCTTAATTGCACTGGTGATAGTTAACTTAGTAGTGTGTGAACCGGCTGCCAAGAATATTCCCAGGAGCATCGCAGACATGCTGCTCAGTATTATTCAGTGTGAATCCTCGACAGTCGAACTTGTAGGATGATTAAATAAAGTCTTAGTTTTAGGGTGAACACTCGCTGTGTGAAAGCATTAGCACTTTACCAACTTCAAACTATGCTGGATTCTCGTCTTTTCCTTTTAGAGGAGCTGTTTTAAAATTGCACAGAGGAGAAAAATGTTTTGTGTCTATTAATCCAAACCACCCTCATATTGTTAGACAACATATAAACTATGCAAATGTTTGAAGGTTAAGATGCTTCGTCAATAAAAACATGTACAGCTCTTTATCTGAGGCTCGTCTGGTTGTTTGTTTATTATTTACACTGAGTTCTTGTGTATTTTGTTGTGATTATTGTGTTTATTTATCTTATTTTTCCCATAAACCACACTATGGCAGTTGACGCTGGGCGTGGCTCCGGGTGACGCGTTTTACGTCACACCAAAACCAAAACATCTGTTGGCTGCACGTCGCGAGACAACTTGTAGCTGGGCAGTTAGCCGCCTAGCTAAATGAAGAAATAGCTCTTTTTTTTAGCACAGTCTTCACAGAACACTGTTGATTCACGGAGCTCAAACAGCAGCCACAGGTACGTGAGTGACGTTATACCGTGTTTCCGTTAGCTTAGCGGTGACTGTGATGTTAGCTAGCTGTGCTCGGTGAAAAGACGTTAAACACTGGACTGTTAGCTTCATGCTGGCAGCCACGTCGACTGGAAAAAAAACAACTGCGACATACGACAGAGACGTTTAGGACAAAATTAGGAATGACTTTGTGAACGATGTCGAAGCTAACGTTAGCTTCTCATTAGCAAATAGCCCAAATGTAGCTCCGTGTGAAGCGTTTCAGCCTATCGGCGTGTTTGATTTGTCTGAAACGTCAGCGGTGATAAACGGTAACAACTGCGTGATAACACCGGAACCCGGTGAGTTTCCGGTCCGCGTCCCGCAGCCGCGGCGGTGTGACTCCCGCTTCACCTGCAGGATTCAGGTCGGTCCTCAGTCCGGCAGGTCTTTACCTGTTGTAGGTGTCTTCATGTCATTATGGGTAAAAACAGCCCCCTCCTCTCAGCAAACACAGTGATTCACAGGCAGCTCCCTAAAACGATCCAGCTTCAAATAACCAATCAGGCCTCTCCAAGAAATAAGTGATTATTATTGCATTTTAATTGAAATTTCCACGTACAAATCCACACACCTGCTGCACACACGAAATACAAGACAGCACAACTATAGCAGATCAGTGTGAGTCGCATGTGGAGCTGCTCGTCCATCGAAGACGTCTCAGCGCTGCAAACTGTTCACATGGTGTCACTTTTAACACGTACTGCCTCATCTGTCTGTCAAATCAGAGTGTTTCTCAGCCATGACTGTGCTGGCGGTCTCTAGCAGCACACAGTCACACCTGGCAGAGGTGGAGGGGAGCTGAAGCCAGGTGTGAGGCGACGTAGTGAGGCGAGTCACAGGTGTAGAGACAGTACTGATCTCAGGTCAGCCTCCCAGACACTGGAGCTCTGAAGTGACATTAACTTTATCCGTCTTTGATGTTGTTTTGTCTCAGTTTCTGTCCCGCCTGCTGGATCCGAGCATCAGGATAGGGAAGCAAAGCGAGGAGGCAGCTGCCGCCGGCGCAGCGAGCCTGGTGGACAACATGTCAGAGAGTCCGGAGAAAAGCGCCTCGGTGTCGGCTCAGGAGCTGAAGGAGCAGGGGAACCGCCTCTTTCTCGGCCGCAAGTACCTGGAGGCCGCCGCCTGCTACGGCCGAGCCATAGTAAGGACCAATGACGGGGAGCAGTGTGTGTTTGCAGCTGCAGCTTCAGGGACTGTCTGAGTGGTTGTGTTGGATCAGTGTTTGGTCTGTCCTCTTTCAGACACACAGTCCCTCCGTCCCGGCGTACTACACCAACAGAGCGCTGTGCTACGTGAAGCTGCAGCAGTACGACAAAGCTCTGTCCGACTGCCGACACGCTCTGGAGCTGGACAGCCAGTCCGTCAAAGCTCACTTCTTCATGGGTCAGTGTCACCTGGAGATGGAGAGTTATGACGAAGCCATCGGCAACCTGCAGAAAGGTACGAGTGACACCTGAAGGACACGCGCCGCAGACTTGGTGTCACCTCGAACTGCTGTTGATGGTTTTCATTGACAGAAGTGTGAAGACGGACAGTTGATGTCTTACTCTTCATGTCTGCGTGTTTTCCAGCGTATAACCTGGCAAAGGAGCAGCGGCTGAACTTCGGTGACGACATACCGAGCGCTCTGCGGATAGCCAAGAAGAAACGGTGGAACAGCCTGGAGGAGAGGAGGATCAACCAGGAGAGCGAGCTGCACGCCTACCTCACCAAGCTCATCCAAGCAGAGAAGAAGAGGCAGGACCAATCGAAAAAGGATCCTCCTTCTTTCTACCCCGAATTATTCGTGCTGCTTTTAAAGTGTGTGTGGTTTCATTTACAGGGAGCTGGAGGGCTGCAGACACAAAGAAGAAGACAAGTCAGACGACAGCAGAGTCCAACACAACCTCAACGAGATCCACAGCAAACATGTAGGCTGTGAATCATCAGACGCTTTGAGCTGCGTTGACTTTTAACACTCTGCTGAGGTGCTGGAACTAGAGTTACAGTTAGTTTTAAAGTATTAGAACCAGTGTTAAAGTGTTAAAACTAGTTTTAAAGTGTCAGAACTAGTGTTAAAGTGTTAGAACCAGTGTTAAAGTGTTAGAACCAGTGTTAAAGTATTAGAACCAGTGTTAAAGTGTTAAAACTAGTTTTAAAGTGTCAGAACTAGTGTTAAAGTGTTAGAACCAGTGTTAAAGTGTTAGAACCAGTGTTAAAGTATTAGAACCAGTGTTAAAGTTAGTCTTGTGTGTTCGAGGCAACGTGAAAAGCTCGATTTGTCGGTGAAGCTCCTCTGACTGAAGGAAATGCAGATTTTTTCCGCGTCATGTCTCCAGTTGTCGTCCTCTGTAATCAGACGTGTCCCTCTGTCCACCCTGAACCTGTCGATGTTCGACCATTTGAAAAGGTTTTTTTTTTCCACAGGACAAATACCTTTCAGACATGGAGGAGCTGTTCTGTCAAGTGGACGAGAAGAGGAAGGTCAGTGATGATGATTTTCCTCTGTGACAAACGTGACGTGAAGGCGACTAAAAGACTCTGCTGATGATGCAGAAGAACCAATGAGCGTCATGGTAATAGTTGTTGGTCGTGTGTCTGACAGAAGCGTGAGATCCCCGACTTCCTGTGTGGGAAGATCAGCTTTGAGCTGATGCGAGAGCCCTGCATCACCCCCAGCGGCGTCACGTACGACAGGAAAGACATCGAAGAGCATCTACAGGTAAGAGCTCCCCACAGGTGTGTTCAGCGTGTGAGGAGCCGCTTCATGCAGGAGCTCAGTGTGCAGCCAGTACTCACAGCCTTTACTGCAGTGAAAGTATGGAAGTATAATGAGGAAAATGTACTTCACGTGCACTCCACATTATTACAAACACACTGAGATCATTGAGAGGAGAAGCAGCAAATCAAACATGAAATGATTCCACAGCTAAGAAAAACAACAGATGATCAATCATTTCCTGTCAGTCAGCTGATTGATTAATCGACTGATCATTTCAGCAGAAAAAATCTGAATCTGTAGAGTAACTCAAAAAGTACAGTATCTCCCTCTGAGACGGAGTACAGTCGAAGTAGAAAGTGGTACAAGTACCTGAAATGTGTACCTTTGCACAGGACTTGAGTAAAAGTACTTCCTTCAGGAAGTCGCTGAAGAGCTACTTTGATTGAAACTGTGAGATCAAAGTGTAAATAAATGATATGATGATAAAACAGATTCCATAGAAGAAGAAGCAGCAGCAGCATAAACACATGAAGGACAGAAGAAGAAGAAAAATGCAGAAAGGATTTCTTTAGGATGAAATGACAGCGACTACTGCAGGCAGGTGAGACCTAGTGAAAGTTTTCCGGTACAAACACGACGTGTTCGTTGTTCTCTTGCAGCGAGTCGGCCATTTTGACCCGGTGACGCGTACTCCTCTGACCCAAGATCAGCTGATCCCGAACCTGGCCATGAAGGAGGTCATCGATGCTTTTATTTTGGAGAATGGATGGGTGGAGGACTACTGACCAATCAGAGGGAGGAAGGGAAGTGATGCTGACAGTTTCTGGGTGGAGACAGATCAGTGTGTTCAGTCACATGTGCTTCAGTTGTAGCCTTCAGCCAAAGAAGCCGCCGCTCTTTCATTGCTTTAACTTTAATTTAGAGTTCAAGAAAAGTTCAAAGCTGCAACGAATCAGAAGCCTGAAGGCGTGACGCTGGATTTTCAGGATGAAGAGCGAGGAAGAAGAGACGGAGGATGAAGAAAAGCAGCAGAAACGAATCTTCTTCAAACCCCAAAATCAAAGCTCCAAAATCCAGAAAAAGCCAAAGACAACAGAAAGATTTTAAGACGCTTTTCAAAGACGTGCAGTTCTGAGACGCCACCAGAGGGCGCTGCAACGCCAGAGCTGGAGGCGTACGCCCATCAGCAGTACTGCAGTATGAAAATACTGTTATAAGTAGATGCTTAAAGGTAAACCTGTACTCAAAAGTAGAAGTACTCACAATGCAGAAAGGCCCCTTTAAACTTGTTCGTTTATTATTAGCGACGCTTTAACGTGTAAGAACGGAAAACAGCTGCAGCTGCTGGAGTTCACTTTAAATACCAAATCTTTTTTTTTCTTCAAGTTTTGTGTTAAAAATTAAACTCCAGCTGTTACACAGATGCAGTAAAAATACCTGTGAAGTGTAGTTAAGGAGAAGTATAACGTAGGATCCAATGAAAATACTTCAGTACTTCCAAAACAATCGTTGAGTACTTTCCACCATGGTGTTAAACCGTGTGTGAGCACAGTGTTTCCTGTCAATCAAACAAAACGTCACGTGAGCACAAAGCTCAGCTGATTCTGACATGAAGTCTGAAAACAAATTACTGCAGTTTTATGCAGTTTTAAAATCTCCTTTTGTTGGAAATAAACTGTGACAGAGAAGCACTTAAAGCTGAACCCTCAGAGTTCAAAGGTTCAGTGTTAATTTGGATTAAAAGTACTGTGAACTCTGAAATACGCAACAATCAGAACTTAAAGATCCCCTTCAGACATTTTTCTCTGTGGAACAAAAATGTGTGTTTTCCCACAAAAACGTCAATCCGGAAAAACCCAGAATAAATACTGCTCGTTTTAAAAGTCGACCTGCTGGACCGAGCGCATCCACAATCCATCGATGAACCGAGTCAGACCTCAGATCAGCTGACGCTGTAAAGCCTGACGTCGCTTTCTGTGATCAGCAGTCACTGATCGGTCATAATCCAGTATTGATCATCAGCTGATCGACGCTGCGGCTCACAGAATGAACAAACTGCTGAATGCCATCAGATTAAATATGAAAATGGTGCCGACGGTGCTGCTCATCATTTCACAAGGAAATGTAGAAATGTGTTGCGTTTGCTGGCAAACTAAAAAAGGGGAAATTGGAGCGCTGCAGAATGTTTTGGTCGTTGAAAGAAACTCGTCAGGAGGTTTTTGTTGGAAACTTTCATCAGTAAACTGAGCTGTTAACTAAAGATTGTTTCACCTTATTTTCTGCTTTTTATGAATGGATTCTGGTGCAGCTTTGTGCAACAAACACATTTGTGCTTGTGGTTGTTTTTTTACAGTTTCCTTGTTGATCGAAGTCTTTTTAATTGTTGGTCTTGCTGCGTATTAACACCCGGTTTGCACATATACTTTAATTTTACATCATTTTTAGGCCACAGCTGCGTTCTCACACTGGAACCTGAGACCAACATGAAGCCTGATGAGTCCTTTGAGTGTTTCACGTGTTTCTTTCTGTTTAAATGTGTTACAATCCAGCCGTCAATCAAGTGAAAGTCTGGTTTTCTGCTTTTCTCAAAGCTTCTGATGACAAACTGAAGAGCAGATTTACTTCTTCTTTTTCTCCACAGAATCCACTTTGTGTTCAGTTTTCAGACAAACTTTGATCAATCTGCTGCACAGTAACGTGCAACTATGCTCAAATGTGATAAAGAAAATAAATGTTCCATGTTTTTTTACATCAGACTTTCAGCTTTTTCTTCTCGTCTCCGTCACTGATTGAATCAAAATGTTTTGTTCAGTAATAAATCCGATTTTTAGACGTGTTCTCTCAAATATCTCAACAGCTGTCGGCTTGTGATGGACTGTTCAGACGTTCATAAATGTTAGCATGCTAACATGCTAAAAAAAACCTGCTGCTTGTTAGCATTTAGCTAGCATGGCTGCACACACACACACAAACAGAAATCACCTGAAAACATTTTAATTGCAGAAATCTGTTTTCCTGACTACATCAGATGTTTTGTTCTTTCTTTTTTCAGCAGAGTTTGGCTGATGGATAAAATCAATCACGATAACGTTGATCAATAATTCTCTCGTGTGTCCGTTGGTCCCAATAGATCTGATCTGATGTCTTCTTGTCTCTGTGTGTGAAGGTCTGCAGGACAACGTCTCCTTTAGCTCCTTTGGTCATTAAATTGTTCATCATTATTATTATTCTGGTTCAATTTCAGGACGTCTTTGTTTAAAAAGATTCACCTGGAATGTTAAAATATGGTCCCAGCAGCTTCAGTTCATCACTGTCGCTCACCTGGAGCATCCAAAACCGTTGAAACTGAAACTGATGCGACTGATTCCTTCAGAAAAAGGAAAAAGAAGAAGAAGCAGCTCAGCCGAGGAAGGTGGAGATGAAGACGCTGGTGTCCAGGTTGAGCGTGGCGTGCCACCAGCGGTCGGGGAAGTACAGCACCTGACGGAGAAACAACCCGACTGTTAGAAAACTGCACAAACGCTTCATGAAGTCTCTCCTGTTGACTCTAACGAGCTGCTTTCATGTTTTTATGTCGCTGTGTGACCAGGGTTCTAAATTAACTTTTTTGATCACCAGCCAATGTGGCTGGTGATCTTCTAAAGTTACCAGCCAATCAGAATTTCCACTAGCCAAATTTTTTCCCTTGAAAATAAGAGATTATGAGTGCCACTGAATGCATTTGATCATTTTATTTACATTGTTGGCATGAAAAATGCACAGAAAGTACAACACATGAAACAAAATATACACAGAAAGTGCAAATATTTAATTTATACAAACAAAAAATGCTGTCAGATTTATTATTTTCTAAAAGACATTTTTCCAGTATTTAGTATCATTACATTCCTAATAAAATGTATTTTTCCTTTCAACTTAAAGTGTTTCTGCTTTCCTTCTTTAATAAGAAATATATATAAGTAACAGCCATGACTTAAACACTTGCATTGGTAATAAATTGAATTATGTTTGTACAACTAGAAAACACAAACAGTGCAGCAGTCAGTACTGCAGACTCCTTCGGCTCTCCTGATGACTTCGGGCACTCTCATGGTCCTTTACTGCCTCCACTTTAAAATTATTAGTCCCCACCACAAAATTATTCGTCTTGTTTTTTTCTTTCGTGTACATGCGGCAATCCTTACAAAACATGACGGCATTTTCGTGATCAAACTCAAGCCATTCACGCCCTGTCAGCCATTTAGCGTTAAACTTTCTTTTCTTCGTTTCGCACGCTTTGTCGACATTCTCATCCCCTGCCTCCTTCCTCTTCTCCCCCCAGACGTCTGTCCCAACCACGCATGTAGTTTAACTTTACTTTTTACTTTTAGCTAGCTCAGTCTCCTTTTTTACAGTTTATACGCCGCCGTTCATTCTTCTTCTTCTTCGTTTGCGTTTCCGTGGTTTCTCGCGCCGGTTGCACTACAAACTATAGTGTGCCTGCGCACAGCCAATGGGCGTCTTGTACGTCATCACGTAGCATTACGACAGTGTTCATGGGAAATGTAGGACGGACTGTCAGGGGGACAAATGACCAAGAACTGTAGAGCGGCTCTGACTGACATGATTGCCTAATGCATTACCGGCCAAATTGGCTAGTAAGTTTTTATTTACACCCGCCAATATGAATTTTAACCCGCATTTGGCGGGTTGGCGGGTGTTAATTTAGAACCCTGTGTGTGACAGAAGAAGAAGGTGATGAAGGAGAAGAAGAAGCAACAGAAGCAGAAGAGCTCAAACGTGCTGGTCTAAAGACTCTGAACTCAGACTGAACCCCCTCCGTCCGGTTACCTCTCCAGGTCTGATGGTGCACTCCAGCGGAGCCTCCTCTTCGGGCAGGTGGGGGTACGTTTCTGTCACCCAGGACAGGGTGGTGCGGTTCGGGTGGAAGTGAGGCTCCTGGTCAGGCGGGTAGAGGAACCAGCGCTGTGTGATCACAACTGAATCAGTTCAGGATGAAATGAAGCGACATGACAGGGAGGAAGGAAAAGAAAAGAAAAGGTCACTTCAGAGTTCACCTTCCTGCCATAGATGACCTCCGAGAAACCAGGACCGTGCCAGTGGAAGGGGACTCCGGTTCCAGGACCTGTAGACAAAAACAGGGTCGACGCTGCAGTTTCAGCCTCTTCAACAAAACAAAACTCCTTCACTCTTTATCGCTGACACTCGCTTTTCTTTAGATGTTTGGAACTTTTTACAGCAACAATTTTAGCTCTGAGACTCAGAGAGAACACAGTTCTCCAGGAATTACCCTGAGCCGACGGGAGGGAAACCTCCGTGTCGTCTTTAACTTCAGGCTCATGTCAAGTTTGTACGTCAACATGGAGCAGCAGATTGATGCTCCCAGAGGATGAACCTGTCAGCCTCAGCTGTGCTTTGGCTTTAGTGCTAATTAGCAAAGGTTAGCATGCTAACACGCCAAAGATGGAAAACATGGTAACCGTTGCACCTGCTTAGCATCAGCACTGTCATTGTGAGCACGTTAGCATGCTGATGTTAGCATTTAGCTCAAAGCACAGCTGTGGCTCAAAAGCAGATTTGGTGTCAAACTTCACGAGCTTGAAGTTAAAGAGGACTCAGAGGTTTCTTACCTGTCGGCTCAGGGTATCTCCTGGAGGATTTCACTTTGCGTCCAGCTTCTCTCTGGGCCTCGCGCAGGTGTTGGTGCGGCTGCAGCCTCGTCTGGTTTCCGGTCTGCGGGACTGACCTGCGATCCCGAAGCTGTGCGCCCCGCTGGTGTGAGGCAGGACGTACGGCGGAGACTCGTAGTGCTCGAACAAACTCTGCCACTCTGTGAAGTTGTTGTCTCCAAAGAAATACAGCGTGTCTGAGGATGAGAGGGACACGGACTGTTTTCAGCAAAGATGGAGAATCAACAAATGTTCTGTTTCCTCCTGTTTGTGTGATTAAAAACTACAGCTGAAGCTCTTTAAAGATGAAACTACGTATTTGATGTGTCTAAAGATTTATGTCTTCAGTAGGAACCAATGGGTTTAGAGTCACAGACAGGAAGTCAGACAGTATTGAGAGGCGGACCAGCATGTTGTTGGTTCGAGTCAGAACATGAGAATTATTGTCTTCCTCTCTGTGATTTTAATTGAATTTCATTGTTGTTCTGCACATTCAAAACTTCCTTTGAAAATCAGTAACTTTTCAAATTAAGTCATCTTTGGCAAAAACCAAACTGTCCTCAGAGGACTTCACGATCCTCAGGTAGCTCGTTCAGGTGAAGCAGAACCAGGATGTAAACGAGCCCGCCGTCACTCACCGCTGCCGAGGGCGTCTGCAGACTGAGGCTTCAGGAAGACGTCCACGTACTCCTGGAAGGGGACGTCCACTGGAAGGACGTGATCACAGCAGGTCAGCGAGTGTTAAAGGAGGATGGAAAGTTCTGCAGGCTGTCAGAGCAGCGTTAGACGATCATACCTTTCCTGTAAGAGTGAGTGTTAGCGGTGCTGAGCCGCACGCGCCGCCTCCCATAGTCCTCCAGCAAGCTCCGCCTGGAGCACAGCGACCGGAACTTCTACAACAAAGTCAGTTTACAGCTGATTAGCTTCAAACAGTGTGAGCATCAGGACAGCTGCTGGTGGCTCGAGATGCTTAGCTTTAAGTTTTTTATCCGCCTCAGTGCAGAAACTGAAAACCTCATTTCTTCATGTCCCATCAAACTGTCAGACAAAATGTGTCTCTGTGCTGACACTTACAGACCAGACTTACAGCACTGAACTCAAGTACAATGTCAAGACAGTTCTTCTTTGCTTATTTCCATTTACCCCCCAACAGCCGTGTCACATGACCCTCGATCGACACCACCGTCACATGTCACTAAACTGATTTTAACATGTTAATTGTGGGGTAATTCATGCTGATGTTTGGCGTGTTTCGCTGTTTCTCTGCTCGCTGTTCTCAGTAGCTCTAACACACCGTCAGCAGGTGGCGCTCAGGTGTTATCACACCTTTTCAGACACACAGTGATGTCAAACCGCACAGAGCAGCTGTGAGTCCTCCCAGGCACAGACTCAAAGAAACGTACCGTGTTATCGGTCAGACCTCTGAGGATCACCGGCCTGCTGTAAGCATACCTGGGAAAATCACAGGTGAGAGCAGGTGTGAGTCAGCGGACAGGTGCAGTGAAAACACACTCGTCCAATGGACGTCAGTCACAACGCGTAAATATTAAAATATTAAATATTAGAATATTAAATTCTCCTTGCCTGTGAAAAATCAAATGAAACGATTAATCATTTAGTCTATTTATAGAAAATTTATCTGCAACAGAAATACCTTTGGACTGTCGGATTGTTGCCTTCATGGACTGTCAGGCTGTAAGATTATTGGATGTCATATTGTTTGATTGTTGGCCAGACAGAACAAGAAATCTGAATATGTAAAATTTGCCTTTTGGGAAATTGTGATGGACATTTTTCAACATTTCTGGACCAAACATTTTATCTAGAAGTTACTCAGTTGACTAACTGAGACGAACACGACAGTTTCCCGGATGTTCGAGATGCTTCTGTGGTATTTCGAGGTGGTGGTTGTTAGTGTGGGCAGGTTGGTTGTCATGGTGATACCAGGTGGCCTTTACCTCTCAATGAACTGTTGATGTGAGAGCGAGGAGGCGTCCAGCACGTCGATGTTACAGGGACCTTCATCCTGTAATCTGAAGTCTGAGTTTAAGGACCTGAACGCAGAAGAAGAACGTGAGCGTTTTAAGCAGAGAAGAAGAACTCTGTATAAAACTCCGCTTGACTTTTCTTTGAATTTACTTCAGAGTCAATTTAAGGAGAGTTTATTTCAGTACGGTTTGAAATGCTTTTGTCAAATCACTTGAAAAGTCATCTGACACACGTCGGTCAAATTCAGATTAATTTATGTCCATTCATCACCTCAGATTATATAGATTATATCCTCCACCTGTCTGTTAACTCTCACCACATTATTTTCTAATGAGTTCAAATTCCACGTGTGTTCTTCTCCTTTAGCTCCTGTGTTTTCTCCTTCTCGGTGCTAAACTGAAAAGTTGCTCCTGGTGATCTAAAACCTCCGTGATGTGTTCACTTGATCTCGTTAAAGTGACAGAATTTTGAATGGAGTTTGGTCTGGAGTTCAGTCCTCTGAGCAGGTACCGGAGCGAAGCGAGGCAACATTTTACAGGTGGAACATTTGACTTCAGACAAAAACATAAATCACAAACATCATATTTCAAATAAACTCAGAAACAGGTGAGTTTAATGTGGAGACTCACCAGCCGCCCGCGTCATCTGAGAGTTCCTCCGCCTTCAGGGCGACGAAGAACAGCAGAACAAAGTGCGAACAAGCGGCGAATCCAACCGTCTGATGTTCCATTCAAAGGTCTGTGACCGCCGACTGAAAAAGAGAAGATTTAGAGGGAAAAAGAGCCCATTTCAGGTGAGCGTCTGCAACTACACCAGAGAGCGAGTCGCCTTCTCGCTTCCTGTCAGACATCCAATCAGAAACCACCACATGTGTGCTGCGTTCACGTACAATGGGAACGATCTCACCTAATGTATAACTAAAAGCAGCACCACATTACTGTGTCCTCTGTCACATATAATTTACAGTAACACAGTACTGCAAAGTCCATATACATTTACTGTAGTTCTATACTTAAGGACAGATCTGATGCAGCGCAGGACTGTTACTTGTAATCGAGTATTTTTATGTATCAAAAATGCACCATAACCCCAAATGTTAAGAAAAATCATTTATTTAACATGACAAAATCAAAAGCCCAAACATTCAGATTGTATTTGTGATGTCAAAAAGGATTTTCTCACAGTGAGACACCAAACAAACAGAACATCTGTACACCGTGACCTCAGTGCAGAGCTGCAGAGTGACGCCGCTCATTTGGTTTTCAGGTTTCTGATATTTGACTCCTTCAATCATGTAAATGTTCAGAATTGTAAATGTAATTTGTGCTTCATGTGTGCCATGTTTGACACCTAAATCACAGTTCAGCATTCAGTATTCATGGTTACAGTGATTAACAGATTAAAGAGGTAATTAAATCCATCTAAACACACTCAGTAGGTCCCACTGCTGCTGCAGCCATCACAGGTTAAGATAGATCGATAGATACTTTATTCATCCCCAAAGGAAATTCACGAACACTCATGAACTTCACCATCAGTGCAAATGTTTAATATCTGTAAATAAAGATAAGTTAAATCTGCAGATTCTTTCGGGTAAAAACAGCAGAAAGTGTGAAGATTTGAACAAAGACTCCAAGTTCTATCTAATCTGTTCATTTCCTGAACATTTTAAAGGTGAGCAGAAGTACAACCATCGTTCAATGGAAACTGGAAAAGTTAAAGGAGGAAACAAATGAAGTTCATTCATCACTTAAATACAGAAGAAGGAGATAGAGTCACTAACTGGTAAATTTAACATTTGAATCTAATTTGAAGTTAAACGCATTATTTAAAGTCAGTCTGCTTTTTTAAAGGGGTCAGTTCATTAAAGGTGTGCTGTGCAGGATTTTCCCATAAAACAACAGAAACGATCTCTCTCGGTCATGAATTATGAGCCACAGGGAGTCGCTGCCCTCTGCCTGTACTGTACTAAAGTTTATTCTGATAAAAGCAGGAGGTTTTTCTGGATAGAGTTTCTCTCTTTTCTGTCTTTTTAAATACAAAATCGAGAGAATAATTTAAAAAAGTAACTTTCTGGATATTAGTTTCTCTCTCGTGGACTCTTTCTGTAAAACTCCTGAAACACAAGGAGCTGCAGTGGAAACAGTGGGAAGGTGTCGCTGCATGTCAGAGCCGGCTGCGTGTTTTTACCATAAATGAATCTAAATATGACACCGTGAGACGGTGAATGGACTCTACGGTGGTTCACCGTCACTGAGCGTCCTATGAGAGGACGAAGAGGGAGAAGACAACCTGAAGGACGGACAGCAGCAGAGGAAGTGAGAGGGAGAACAGGTGAGTGTTTCCAGAGGCTGAACCACGGAAGACGATGAAGCCCGGCGTGTCGGTGGGGATGTGGCCGGTGATCCAGGACTGATAGACGGACACTCGGGCGTAGACTCCGGGGAAATTTGCCTCAGCGCAGCCTCTCCCGAAACTCACCACTCCACACTGGACCCACTTCGTGTCGTTTTTACTGACCAGCGGGCCGCCCGAGTCCCCCTGCACAGGTCACACAGGTCGTCACGTCACCAGCAAACAGCGGTCCAAAGTAACTAAGTACATTTACTGAACGCTTGAAATTTTACCTGGCAGGAGTCCTTTCCTCCCTCATCCAGCCCGGCACACACCATGTTGTTCGTGATCGTCCCGTACGCAGCGTCACACTGACTGTTGGACACGATGGGGACGCTCACCTCCTGCAGCCTCTGTGGGAAAGGAAGGGGCACTGGACACAGGACAGACGTTCAGACAGAGTCTCACCTTCAGCAGTGTGAGCATCACTGAGCTCCATTAAAAACACACCAGTGAGCCTCACTGTCGCCCTGGCTGACGTGTTCCTGCACCAATCGTGGATTCATCCACCGCTGAAAATAGTCCCCAACAAATGCTCTGTTTCCTCCCGTTTGTTTGATAGAAACTGCAGTGAGCAGCTGTTCAAGGAAATTCCTGAAGCTTTTTAAACATGACACTAAATACCTGTGAGGTATTTTCAAACATTTTATGTGTACAGCAGGAGCCAATGGGTTTGGAGCAGAGAGCCGCAGACAGGAAGTCAGACGAGACTGAGAGACAGTCTGATATGATTTTTGTCTGTTCATGGGTTTTGCTGATACTAAGAGTCACAGCAGGCTGCCATGGTGTACTTTTACTTAAGGAGAGTTTCAAATGCAGGACTTTTACTGTAACAGAGTATTTGTACACTGTGGTATTGCTGCTTTCACTGCAGTAAAAGATCTGAGTACTTCCTTCATGGCTGATTAATGGTTTCTTGAAATGAATTGATGAACTTTAAACCTCTGAGCTCTTATCTGATGAAAAGCAGAATGGCAGGATTGTCGAGGGTGATTCGTGGCTTCGGACCACGCCTTTAACCTTGTGACACCAGAGCCTCAGTGGGAGTGCCTGTGTTTGCAGAGAGTCCTGTCATCTTTTCCACTGGCGGTGTGAGCGGAGCCTCAGTCGGACATGAAACTCCTGCTTGAATCATCATCTGTGTAAGAAAGCATCCATCCCTCCCTTTGGTTCCTCTCCGCCCCTCTGAAGATCTGCAGCCTGTTCTGATGTCCCCAGAAAACCTCCAAAGGGAGACACCCAGCAGGATCCTGATCAGACTTCAGCTCCTCAGGCTGTGATTTCATTTTTTTAGTCACTCCCTGAAGCTCAGGACCACAGATAAGGGCTGGAATGTAGACCGACCGGTAGATCGAACGGCCTTCTGGTTCAGCTTTACCTCATCGAGATCTGAGTCCCACCACTGCCAGCAACGGCTTAATACACCGGAAACTACTGAAATTCATGAGCACTAAGACCCATTATAATAAGTAAAAGTGTTGATACCACAGTGTAGAAAATACTCCATTACATGTAAAGTTTGATCAAAATCCACTCAGAGGACTCTTTACGCAGAACGATCCACTTCAGAAGAACATCCACGAGCATCTGATCTGAGCGTTTCTTCTGTCATTGCTTTGCTGTTCGTGGTTTCATCCTGTTGCTCATTTCCTCGGCAGTAACGCAATAAAGAAAATTAAAAACGTAGAAATAAATTCTCACCATCAGTTCGGATGGTTCCCCATCCGGTGACCCAGCAGTTCAGCCCGGCCTCGAAGACGCTGCCTTCCGCCGCCAGACACACAGGCTTGATGTAGTCGGTGAATTCGACGGGCGAGGACAGCTGCAGCAGGGACATGTCGTTGTCGAACGTGTTGCTGTTATAATCTGGATGGTTGATGATCTGGGACACCGTCCGGGACACCTCGTTGGGGTTGCTCAGTTGTTGGGTGTCGCGTCCGAGGTAAACGATGAGGTTGACGGTGCTGGTGCTGAGGACACATTGACATATGTGAGACGGACACATCCAGCTGCTGTTAGTCTGAATGAAGGGCTGAACTGTCTCTCAACAAGTGAAGGAGAAGATTTTCTTTATCTTGAATTTCTCAATCATCTTAAAGTTGTAAATGTTGTTATTCAAACAGAAAAGTCAGAGTTCAGTCTTGAAATCATCATCAGATGTAAAGAATGAACTCTGTGAAACTGTTTTATCACGTGAACCTTTAATGTCTCCTGTATGGTGTCTACGGCAGCATCAGTTTCAGTGTCTTTTATTGTGCTTCTGGTTTTGTTTTCGCGCTGCAGGAAGAATTTCCTCTTGTGGGACCAAACAGATGTGAGCTAACCTGAAACAGCTGTAACGGTGTTTGATTGTTACCGACAGCATGAAGGAAAGATGATGAGCAGCTGTGATGACGTTTTCTGTCTCACTCTCTTTAGACAGGTGAAGAGTCATGTGACTCACCTGGGAAAACAGTGAGCAGCAGACAGGACCCACTGCTTGTTGATCAGGGAGCCTCCACAGAAATGGCTGCCTCTCCTGTGCAGACTGGCCTGCCAGGGCCACGACCCTGCAGGAGCGTCCACACCTCCTACGATTCTGGAGTTGAGCGGAGCGATGCCACAAACTGCAGAGAGACGGTCAGAGTTCACGTCAGCGCTCCAGATTTCTTTCATCATTTGGACGGACATGTTGCCCTGAGGATGAATCCTGATGATCAGGTTTAATGTGTCCAACACTTTGATTTAAACCTGTAAAGCTGATGACAGTCGGCCTCGGCTGGACTTCGTGTTTTGCCCTGATTAGCAAATGTTAACATGCTAACACAAAACCAAGATGGCGACCATGGTCACCATTAGACCTGCGAACATCAACGCACTGGCATTGTCACTGTGAGCATGTTAGCAGGCTGACATTAGCATTTGGCACAGACCACCACCGTCAAATGTTTGACGGATGTCAGCGTGAGACCGTCAGATGTGTCTTACTTTAGCCTGAAGGTTTGAAATGAGCAAGAGAATAATGAGTGTGAGGCGACACCACTTTCAGCTCCGTTTGACGTGTTGTCAAATGCAGCGTTTCACTTTCCTGCTGCTAATGAGCCGTTCAGATGGATATCAATATCATGCCTGTGACTTGAATAAGGAAACAGTCGGAGGATGATTAGCTTAGCTTAGCATTAGGACAGGAAACGTGGGAAAGAGCTGCTGCAGCCTGCTGACCTGCTGTTCAGACGAAGTATGACGTCAAACTGAACGTTTGGCTCCAGCTGCACAGTATGTGGACATGAGAAATGAAAGATGTGTGAGCTTACTGGACACACTCATCTGCCCCAGAATGCACTGCACGTCTTCAGAGAGCAGAGCGGCGATCCTGTGATGCAGTCACATGACTGTCTTATTCGAGTGCACTTCAGTGTGAACAGTCGCACACCTGAAACCACAAACTGATTTTTTTTACATTTGTTTGTGCCCACAACAAACAAGCTACAGCGTGTCAGAGGAGCTAGGCTAGCAGTTAATGCTAAGCTAAAGCTAATCCCACACAGACAGGTGCCTGCAACTTCATACGTCGACTGACTTTAAAGTCTGTTCGACCCCGTTTGAAACCTTTGCTTTTCAGTGTTTTGCATTAACAGAAAAAAAAGGAAAAAATAAGTGAATAAACAAAAGAATGAGAACAAAACTCACCATCTAACTGTGCGTCGCCTCCTGAGGACAAACAGAAAGACACAAAACGTCACTGACAGGAAACCGTCTGTCAATCATCATCATTTTCACTATCAGAAGAGATTTCTGGGAAAACATTCCAGAAGAGAAACTAAACCAACTGGTTCCTCGTGCTTTTATCAGAAACTGTTTGGCAGACGTTAGCGTTCATGACGTGATGTCAACCAAGAAGTTTCCATGAGATAATGACAGACAAGAGGAAGAGATAATCAGACGGCGTGTCAGCGGGTCAACATGATCAGAGATGAAAGTGCATTCAGATCAGTTCCTGCTTTACTCAACGTCTGATCAGTAACCAAGTACATTTACTCAAGATTCTGAAGTCCGTCCATTTAGTGAGACTTCATACTTCATCACATTTATTCAGCAGCTGTTTCAGATTATATATTTTTGATCATTTGCAGCATAACTTTGTTTTTGTGTTTTCTCTTCTGAGACATATGAAGTGAGTGTTTTCCTCCTGAAATCAGGGCAGTTTGTGCACATTTCGGATGTCACTAAAGAGACATTTCCCCATTAAACTTATCACGTGGTTTCATTTAAATTAGCATCTTTTAGTCCAAAAAGGTAAAATGATCCAATATTTTATAAAAACGTCAGAAGTTACCAGTTACTTTTCAGATTAAGAATTTTCATATTTAAGTTGTTTTGCAGCAGAACTTTGTTTTTTCTTCTTTAATCATCTGATTCAGGCTGATCTGGTGACCTTCTGGAGGGGCCTGACCCCTATGTTGGGCCCCTCTGGCCTAGACTAGCTCACAGTATATGAAGTATTTAAATACCTCCACCTGCAGCAGCTCCAACGGTAACATGCTGCTCTGACACTGAAGCTTCAGTAAGAACAAGCTAATAAAGTCACAGAATCAGAGATCAGACACAGGAGACATTTTACTGCACACACAGTACTTTTACTGCATGAAGCTGACAGTACTGCTGTACTTTTACTGCTGATACTTTAACAAGACTTTACTGATAGTACTTACTAATATAAAGTAATAGTATCATATGAGACTGTACTTTTAGTGAAGTATGGTTTTAATACAGGACTTTTGCTTGGAGCTAGCAGCCGGCTAACAAAGTCCGTCGTCGTTGACGTGTTCTGTGTTGTTTGTGGACGTGTCCTGAAGGTGCACTGTTGTTTTAACCCCTTGTTGAAGGAAACCAGCTGAGATGTTGTTCACAAACAGAAAGGACGGACTGACGTCACCTTCCAGCTCTGAGTCAGTTTGACTTTGAGTCAATACGCTCGCAGTCAAACTGGCTGCTCTGGATTTTCATGTTGAGCTGAATATTTCTGAGATGTGATGGCTGACCCTGGAGTATCTGGCAGCTCCTCTCTTTCTTTACCTCACATGGTGACGCTGCAGGTTTCACATTCTTTTCTACAGATTTCTCTGGTCCATTAGAATTCAAACTATCTGAGATTAGACAGTCAGTAAACCCAGTAAATACAAAGACACACACTCAGGAACATAAATTAGTGTAAATGAAGTGTCTCTATTAGCTAATTACACATAATAGAAGCAGCGGTCATTTCTATTCAGATGTCTTTTCATTCTAAATAGAAAACATACAGATTATCTGTTCTCAGACGGTATTTAACAGACTCACCTGTAACAGTCAAGGCCACGAGCACGACGCCACAAACGAGCAGTTTGACCTCCATGGCGTGATTCTTCTACCTGTCCGAAAATCAATGGAGGAGCTGAACTGCCTGCGACAGGAAGGTGTGACAGTCTGCATTAACCTGCCCTCCTGACAGGTGCATTGTGCTGCTCTGCCAAAGCAGCACGTCACATACCGCACACGCCCTCCTTTACAGAAATAGCCAAAGGAAGCTCCCAATGCAGACTGTGGCCCACGGCCTCCCTTTGATGACGGGTTGAAGTGCAGGTGAGGTTACTGAGCAGGTGCCTGGACGTGACGTGACACCTGTGAACCTCGACGGTGATGTAACTGTTTGCTCTCTGGTGCTGCAGTTCACTGCGGTTTGCAGTGAGCAGATTCCTCTGCTGACGAGGGCAAATCCGAATATGCTTCATTTAATTTCAGCAAGTTCAAACAGGTGATGAAACCATAAACCCAGAGTGAAGATGTGCTGCCATCCACGCCGTTTGGTTCTGAAAAACTGAAGGTCTTTAAAAGGAATCTTATTCTTTAGTCAATAAGGCCAAACCTGCTCTGGAAGCAGCTCGTCTTCAGCAGAGACTCCTCAGTCTAACAGGCTGGAAGTTCACGTTCAATTAGCACGTCTGCATCTCAGAACAGAACATCTTCATTGATAATGCACAACAAGATTAGGTTTGCAGCTTTGGGACCATAAAACCGGTAAATAAGGCTCTCTGTATCCCACACTGTAAACCCAAATGTTCAAAGTACTTAAATAAATTAAGTTATGCATACTCAAAGTTTTTAAAAAAGTTCTAATAACTTAATTATGTCAAGTTCATTTAACATGTTGTTCCATTTTGAGTAATTTGAACTAATATGTTTTGATTAAATTGAACTATGGCTATATTAAGTAAGATTAACTTAAAAACATAGTTTACATACAACTTAAGACACTGTAAATCTGAATGCTCAAAATAATTAATTGGTATAAGTCTTGTTAACTTAAAATTTTCTTAAAAGTTCTACTTATAAATGTTGATTGCCAGTAGCATTATCTGTCTTTTCAGTTTATTTAACTTGTAATTTTTGATTAATATGAACTTTTTGCAGATTTGTGTAACCTACTTAAAATAATTAACTCGTAGTTACTTATATAAAAAAGTATCTATTAAACATGAATAAATCAAACCAAGAATCAATTAAGAATAAATCCATTGCATCAGATAGATTTGTACTGTGTAGGTTACACATGCACACCTTCTTCCTATGGAAAGAGTTGAAATGAGAACGAAAATTAAAGAATGGAGAATGCATGGCAGAGACAATGCGAAAAAGAAAGCAAGGGAAGACACTATTTCTCTTTTCACCCCAAAATTAAAAAAGTAATTTATTGTCAAGGAAACCGAAAAGATTCTGTAAAAATGTGCAGATTAAGATTGGGGCACTGTGGATTAAACAATGATTTTTTATATAATTGGGAAACAGTACTGGGCTATGTGAGTGTGGACACCCTGAGACAGTGAAACATATTTTGCTTGAATGTAGTCTATTGTGCTGAGAGACCTTTTTAAAACATTAACAGATTTGGGATTAGTTCCATTTTCTATTATAACGCTATTTGGCTTCCATAACAATCATCAACAGACTGAGACAGCAATTTTACTGTTCCTGTGTGATACAAGACTGTATGGGAGAATATGAGATAAGACTGTGACTCACGGACTAACCTGTGGAGGGCAGTAATACGCCTTGGAGCGTCGAAACTGCCAAGAAACAAAAGAAGAAGAAGACCGCGAGGCGGACTGGCAGAGAACGGCGGGATCAACGGACCAACTAACCGAAGGAGACAACATTAGTAGTCCGCGCTGCGCCATTGGGTTAAATGTAAGTAGTCGACATAAATCTCGTTTGAATGTTTGTTTCAGGCGGTTCAACGTGTTTTTAAACGGACTGAGTCACGTCAGCCATGTAAAATTGGTAACCGTTAGGTTAGCAGCAAGCTAACATGCAAAGTCATCTCGCCAATTAATGTTAGCTGTGTTGCACGGTGAATGTTATGTAGTTGTAAAAACTGGTGATACCAAACATGCAGTGACTGCTCAAAATTAAAACTCTTAATCTGTGTTGATGCGTCAGTGTGTGGAAGCAGGAAGCTAACTCTAGCACCATGTGTTAAATTAGCTGGTTAAATAAAATTGTTTTTTTCTTTGTGTTTACTAAGATTAGAATTTATGAATGCTACCAGCCCAATTTTCTGCAGTTCAAATGAGTGATTTTGGTTCACTGCACAGATAGGTGATATCTTTTTTGCCCTGTGGGCAAATTCAGGTTCAACTGCCAGGCTGTGTGTGTGTGTGTGTGTGGCGGGAGGGGTGCAGCAGCTTCAACTCTTAATCTGTGTTGAAGCTGCGTCAGTGTGTGAAAGCAGAAAGCTAACTGTAGCACCACATGTTGTGTCTAGCTTAAAGTTAAATTATCTGGTTAGATAAAATTGTTTTTTTCTTCTTTGTGGTTAGCACAGATAGGTAATACTTTTTGTTGGCAAATTCAGGTTCAACTGTCAGGCTCTGTGTGTGTGTGTGTGTGTGTGTGTGTGTGTGTGTGTGTGTGTGTGTGTGTAAAATGTTGCAGATTGAATAGTCTAACAGGCTAACACATATAATATTGTTTTAAGCAATGTTGGTGTGTTTTGTTGTACTTTGATAGCTCTGATGGAGGTTTAAACTTCATAACTGGTGCCCTGTAAAATAATATTTTTTGTGTGTTTTTTCAGGTTGCTGCAACGAACATGACTTGGCACTGTAAGTTATGTTCAGCTTTTTTTACCACTAGAACATATCTATTTAAACACTGTAGATTGCAGCACAGCCACTTTTCAAAAATTAGCCCACTCCCATGCCTCCATGATGATTGCATGTGCACATTTCAGACACTTAGTGCACTGAGTACTCACCTGTCAAGATATCATACTCAAAAACAAAACAGCAGTGCAAATGAAAATCAGGAACTTGTGACTTTTAAGTGTCCTTTATGCACATCTGAGCAACCATTTTCAGAGTCTGTACTCCTCAGTCACATAAGATCACACTTAAAAAAGCATGAGACAGTGGTATGCCCATACAGAGGTTGTGACTATAGCACAAATGTATACTCTTCATTTAACTCCCATAAAAGTAGAGTGCACCAAGGTAGTCTTGCATCAGACTTTTCTAGTGACATTGTCTTTGAGCATACTCAGAATCAACATGCTACCAGCTCTAATGTCACTACTGATTCGGATGAAGAGCGTCCAGTTCAGAGCACGCAAATGCAGGATGATGAGCAGTGTGATACTTCGAAACTGAAAAATCAGCTCAAACTTAATGTGGCTTCTTTATTTCTAAAGATGCAGGCTATCCTTCATGTGTCGAACACAGCTACACAAGAAATAGTTGACAACTTGAATCAGATCTTCTCTTTATCTCAGCCCTTGATCACGGATGCCATTAATGATATATTGCAGAGACATGGTCACAACATTACAGATTCCACACTCAATGACATTGTCAGTGCTGTCATGGACTCCAATGTTGTATTTAGTGCTACTTGCAAAGGTGCAGAGTTGTCCTCTTACAAGCAAAGAAAGACATTTATAGAGCACAACTATCCATTGGTAATGCCAGTAGAGTACCATTTAGAAGCACCTGGTCATACCATCATGTATGTACCAATCCTTCAAATGCTTCAGGAGCTGTTTAAAAACACAGATATTCTGAGCAAGATCAGAGAACCAAATGCTGAGCCTGGTTGTTATGTGTCATATCGTGATGGCTCTCATTTCCAGGAGAATGAATTGCTCTCAACAGAAGATCTACACCTAGCACTCCAGCTATATATTGACGATCTGGAAATAGCTAACCCTCTCGGCACATCACGTAAAGTTTACAAACTTTGTGCTGTATACTGGGTCCTAGCAAATGTGCCGTAAGTAGTTTTTTTGGGTACTTGTACTTTTATGAGTAGGTTTTCAATTCTGTACTTTTACTTGTACTTAAGTATTCATTATGCCATGTAATCTACTTAGTTACTTTTAAAATCATAGTTGAGTACAGAGTACAATTTTAATTAATATCCAGAGATTTTAGCTGCGTCGCCAATAAGCTGATTTGACAGCAAACAAGCCGATGAAAACCAGGAGATATGGACAAAAAAACGAAACAAAACAAAGGACATTAATGATTGATTTTTAGTTGATTTTATGTTAAGAATTTAACCAGTTAAAAATGTATTCATGGATATTTAATAAATAGTCGTGGCAACAACTGCACCTCATCTAATTTTGTTTTTTGTCTGCCGGAGACATTTGCTGAGTAAAGAAATAAAGACTTGAAATGAGAAAAAAAAGAGACCCAACCAATCAGAATTAAGGAAAAAACACTTGTTTTATACCTGATCAATTATTAATGATTAATTGATTGTTAGTTGTTGACAATTAGTAAAGTAAAAGACACAAAATGTAGATCTTAGTCTGGAGAGGTGACGTCACATCACCGGTTAAAAGTAACTAATACTCTGAGTACTTTTTTTGATGAATACTTTGTACTTTTACTTGAGTATTTTTCTAACACCAGTAGTTTTACTTGTAATTGAGTAATATTTTAGCAATGTAATAGTACTTGTACATGAGTACAGATTTTCAGTACTTTTTCCACCACTGAAATTAACCTATTCATATTTTCATTTCATTTACTTATGTATAAGGAAAACACACATTAACATTTCTGTAAATGGGCCAGTGTTCAACTGCAAACATTTGGCAAGATGTTTAGAAACCTTAACCCTCTTTCAAAATCCATCCTTTGAGACCCTTAAGGACATTTTGTCCACTCAAAACAACTGCTCTAAAAATGTATGAGATAAATATTTTTTTCAGATTTTTTTTCACAGCTCTTTCAGTCAACCTCTGTTCTTTATATTATATTTTTTCTTTGGTTTTTAATATTTTATTGGCCTTTTCATTTTTTCAGGATGATATGGATGAGCCAGACCTGGGGGATGCGTCAGTGGTCCTCCTTACAACCGTGAGTGACGATGCCACAAGCCCAGTTCACTACCACCCAGAGAAAATCTCCGTCATCCTAGAGGGTGATGTCGTGGTCGACCTCCCCAGGCTTGCTGATGCCTTTCTGGTAATGTTTGGCCTGATTTATGCTCTACATCTCTCCTATCCGAAGGGACTGACCAACACATTTGAGTTCACACAGAAAATCCTGCTTGGTCTGGATAACTCTAAATTGTCACCAAAGCTACAGACTCTCAAAAATGACCTCATGTTACATGTGTAACTATAGATCTGAAAAGGAGTTGTGGGTTCTGAGGGCTCACCCTGTTAGATCATAGTCCACAACAAGAATATGTCATGGTCCATGGTGACTATTGTTCAACTGTTGATGTTCAAGTTGCTGCTCTACAGTATTCAACTGTTTTTTTAGCCAAATGGCACAAAGTTGTTAATGTAATTTACACTTTATTGTTGTTGAACCGATATGCGTTTACACTGACATTTTGTTTTTACAAGGTGTAGTTTGGGGAAAGAATCTGGCCTCAAAGTTTCAGGCTGTTTTACTGATTTAAAGTAATTGCCTACCCAGTGGCAAACAGTGTTACAGAGACTTTATCATCCCCCGAGGATGGGATGTTGGGATATTGTGAATTTTGCTTTTGAATTTGAATGTCTTTTCTAGAACTACACAGTGCGTCCTGAAGTTACTAGATTTAAACCAGATAGCCAAAGGAAGGCTACACACTGTGCCTTATGATTTTGAAAATTGTTTACATTGCTGCACTGCAAGTTTACAACCAGATTGCCCAAATTGTGCCTTTGTAATTGTTTCTTTCAAATATTTATGTTTCATTTTATGCTACAAAGCACAGGTGTGGGTAAATATTTTTTCAAAACTCAAAGGGTAATGTTGTATGAACAGTTTCCTGATTTTGAATGTTTTTCACTACTACTTTTAAGTCAAGAGTACTTGACAACAATGACCTCATGTTACATGTGGATTCTAAGGGCTTACCCTGTTAGAGCAAAGTAGACAACAAGAATATGTCATGGTCTGTGGTGACTATTGTTCAACTGTTGATGTTCAAGTTGCTGCTCTACAGTATTCAACTGGTGTTTAGCATAATGGCACAAAGTTGTTGATGTAATTTACATTTTATTGTTGTTTAACCGATATGCTAAGTGTTGACACTGACATTTTGTTTTTACTGATTTTGAATATTTTCCACCACTACTTTTAAGTTAAGAGTACTTAATATGTTTAAGGCAATCAGTTGCCACAAATATTTTAAGTGTGAGGGTAAATGATTTTGACTTTAAGCAAGTCAATGTTTTTGAGTCATGTGTAATCGCAAGATTGAAAGATAAAGCTAATAAATGTTAAGTTCGTTGAACATGAAATCCTGAGTTTTCATGCTTGAAATTATTAAGTTATCTTTAGTTATTGCAATGAGAAAGATGAATGAATTATTTGAGTACCATGTACTGACAATTTTTGAGTTGGCCTAATCAGTAATTCAATTTATGAGTAAATTAAAAGTATATCTAATATCAACTCCAAATATTTAAGCTCTGATATACTCAAATGTTTGAGTTTATGAACTCAAAAAAAATGTGGCAACTGATTGCCTCACTTTTTTTGAGTTCTGCTAACTTATTCGGGTTTACAGTGCAGTGATCCTCTGTACTCCAGTGATCCTCTGTACTCCAGTGACCCTCTGTATCCCAGTGATCCTCTGTATCCCAGTGATCCTCTGTATCCCAGTGACCCTCTGTATCCCAGTGACCCTCTGTATCCCAGTGACCCTCTGTATCCCAGTGACCCTCTGTATCCCAGTGATCCTCTGAACGCTGGAGACGACCTGCTGAAGTGATTTCCTATGGTCTTCTGTGCTCACAGCTGTGGTGTCAGAGGATCAGGTGAGATATGAATGAGGAAGGACTCTCTGTTGAAACGAAGTTGAGGCAGAAAACCGCAGCAGTGTGTAACTATAACTTCAGTGAAGGACGTCTGAAAATCCTCCTCTTGATTTCTCTGTTGTAGCTAATGTTTTTACATCATTGTCATTAGTGTTCGTATTATGTTTATGGGGTCATTTCCTTTGTTCATCTCAAGGTCCAAAGATTGACGTCGGTGACATAATTAGATGTTTTATAGCTGAGCCTGTGACCTGATAACCTGCTCTTCAGAAAAGCTGGATGTCATGTTGTAAAGCAATAAAACAAAACCTCTGGGGGGGGGGGGGGGGGGGGGGGTTACTTATTTACAGCTAGTTATTTTTTCGTAGTGAATGTGAATGTGACCAGTCAGCAGTGTTGGAAGAAGTACTCAGATCTTTGAAATGAAAATACAAACACAGCACTGTAGAAATACTAAGTGAAAGCCCTGCATTCAAAAAAGGTGAAGGTGGAGCTCATTTCAAACTTCTTCATTGTACTCGTACAGTCCCTGGGCTTAGTAATAAACCAAAGATTATTGTGTGCTTTCCCAAAGCATCCAAATTATGAGGAAGGAGGTCAAACAGGCAGGTCAGGCAGGTAGAACCAGGTCGACCACAGGTAGGAGGTTGATGTGGAAAGGTTGAGCAGGTGAGTAGGTGGGAGGGGCTGTCAGGTGACCAGGAGTTCCTCTAGTTACATCCTGTCTGTTTCTTAATGTTTTCTTTATCTGAATGGAAATCATCCTGAAATCAAGGAAAGATGTGCGAAGGCGAATTCATAAAGGCTTAGAGGAGTCAGCCGCGGTGCTCAGAGGGTCTGAGTCCAGGCTACATGGTCAGATGTCAGCCGGCGTTCTTGATGTGGGTCTGGTCCTCTGGTCCAGGCCCACTTCTTTAAATGTTTTTCTTGTAGGATTTGAAAATCTCGTCCTTTAGTGTCATCTGCTGGGAGCATAAGGAATGACACTGTGAACCCAATTTTCATACTTTAAATATTTAAATGGATTTTATGCTTGCATCAGGCGTTAAATAAATCTGTGTTGATTTATTACCAAACTAAGGCTGGGGAGCACGGGGGCCCCAAAAAAGGGCCAAGAGCTCACTTCTTGCCACATAAGCAGATTTATTCGGCCCTGATTAATCTCCTGCTTATTTCCTTTTTGTTAAATATACCTGACAACCAGTATGGGACAACCAAGGCTAAAGAAATTAGGTGATCTATTTAAAGGCCAGATTTTACTATCCTTTCAGTAGTTACAACGGCAATTTGGCTTATCTAATCAAGGTGACTTCTACAGATATCTACAAATTAGAAATTGCATACTTAAAGACACCACATTAATGACTAACACCTCTTCGTGTGTGGAAAAGGCCCTGTCTCTACAGATTAGTAAGAAATGCATTACTGTTTTTCATAAAGCCCTGAACTCCAATTCTCCTCTTAACTCTCAAACCACCAAGCAAGCTTGGGAGAAAGATTTAGGCATTGCTATAGATGATGCAGACTGGCAGGAAGTCTGGTCTCAGGCTATGAACATTTCTGTGTGTAACCGCACCAAGTCCACACAGTGTAGAACTGTACATTGTACGCATATAACATCTGTTGTCAACAACAAAATGGATGCTAATACTTCCCCGCTTTGCTGGAAATGTAATTCTGAGACCGGTAATGTTCACTGCCTCTGGTCATGTGCGAAGTTACAAAGGTATTGATGTAGTATTGTGAATGAACTGTCTGCTATCTTTGGTGTCTCAATACGGATGGACCCTATGTGCCTTATACTTGGTCTCCCGGACGGTCAGATTACTGACAGCAATCACAGGGGACTCTTCAATATACTGACTTTGCTGCTAGAAAGTACATTCTGTTCTTGTGGATCAAGAATGCTGGCCCAACAAAAAAATCATGGCACAACATTATTATGGACTGTATTCCTAGTAAATACATCACATGCATGCTTCACTCCAAAATAGATGTTTTCTATAAGGTCTGGGACCCTTACTTGCAGCATATTGGGCCCATGCTGCCATCTTCCTTGTCTCCAGATCAGCTTAGCCTGTCCCTGTGACTGTTATAAGTGCTCACTATCTAATAAGCTCCTTGTGGCCTTTCTATGTTGTCATCTGGATACTGCCTTGTTCTGTTGTGGGCGACTGAAAGGGAGAAGGCAGAATGGTAAATATGCCCACTGTTATTTATTTTTATTTTATATTTTATATACCTACATGCCCACATTCTGCCTTTTTTTTGTCGTGTCTGAGCAGTTCTGTATGTTGTGCATTTTGTGAAAAAAAGATATATATCTATATACACATTTGCGAATTAGAAGTAATAATTAACGTGTTCTCGAAATGTCGGCATTGAAGTAATGTGTCTTTTCTGTCCAGTCTGTCTCTGCTTGCTCGCTGAGATTCGCTGTAGTTAGACTAGGATTTTAAATTCATTGTGTTTTATTGTTTTTAAGCGCGCAGACACATCGAGCGCCTTCTCAGTCATACCAGAACTTTATAGAAGCTTCTGAGAACGCGCTTCCGTTTACGTCATCACGCCGAGTACTCGCGCTGAGCTCTGTGATTGGACGACGTACTCAGGCAACATCGAGAAACAACCAGAAGACAGCGAAGAAAGTATAAAATAATGGTGGAGGGTAAAGTCAGCATTACTGAGACTACAATACAACTGACCAGAGGAACGACATAACAGCGGAGAGGCTTCATCTTCTTCTTCTTCTCTCTACTCTCATCTTATAACGATTGTAAGTACGCTTCTTCGGTTAAATTTAAGTAGTTACTTTGACTCAACGGCTGTTTAATACATTGAGTTTTGCTTTAAACTGACATGTCCTTAAATTTATGTGCGAATGAAAGAAACATCCGTCCTTGGATTAATCATCGCTGTGGGCATGAAAGAATGTCTCTCCAAACTCCTTTAGAAAAACTGTCCATTTTAGATGCGTTGGACGTAGACATTAATGTACAGTGTTGTAGTTTTCTAGAGTTTAAATTAAAGACACTGGTTTTAAAGAGCAGCTCTGTAATAAAATATCCGTTGTTTTTACATAACGTTCAAATGTGCAAATTATGTGAAAACACGTTTTAATATCTGAGCTACAGCTACAACGTGTTGACGACACACTGCACCAGACTCCATCTGAATAACTGTCAATTTTAGGCTGCAGTGGTCGTCAGTCCTGGCAAAGTAATTTTAAATAGTTCAAGTAATTATGCAAAATCATTAACATCTTCTTCAAATTTCGGCATTCAATTGTCCCAGATGTTTAACAATGAGACAGAGACAAATAGACACAGCTGATGACACGTGCATTGCTAATACAGTTTTAGATTTCACCAGATCATAAAATAACACTGTTCACGTGCCTGAGAAAAAAAGATTTTACACTTAGCTTTAAATGAAGTTACAGTTTTTAAAGATTGCAGCTCATCATGCAAAGCGTTCCAGAGGGCAGGTCCACAGTAACTAAAAGCCCGTTTAGCGGAAACATAGTGGGGATCCAAACCATGCAGTGCCCCATAAACGTACAGGAGAATTTTAAAGTGAATGCTTAAATGTGAAGCCAATGATGTCATTTATGTATTAAAGTAAGGTGATTATGTTTTCTTACACTGACTCCACAGTAATTCTTGTGCAAGCAGTAATAGTTGTTGGAGGTATTTACGCATCTGTTTTACTTTATAATTTTGTTTCTGCATCTTTAGGACACAAAGCAACCAAAATGTCTGCAGCTAAAGGTGTAGCGATCGGCATCGACCTGGGCACCACCTACTCCTGTGTGGGTGTTTTCCAGCATGGAAAAGTCGAAATCATCGCCAACGACCAGGGCAACAGGACAACCCCCAGCTACGTGGCGTTCACCGACACAGAGAGGCTGATTGGGGATGCGGCCAAGAACCAGGTGGCTTTGAACCCCAGCAACACGGTGTTTGATGCCAAGAGGCTGATTGGAAGAAAGTTGGATGATCCAACGGTGCAGGCTGACATGAAGCACTGGCCCTTCAAGGTGGTTGGAGATGGAGGGAAGCCCAAAATCCAGGTGGAATACAAAGGGGAGGACAAAACCTTCTACCCCGAGGAGATTTCCTCCATGGTCCTGGTGAAGATGAAGGAGATCGCTGAGGCCTACCTGGGCCAGACAGTGTCCAACGCAGTCGTCACGGTCCCGGCTTACTTCAACGACTCTCAGCGACAGGCGACAAAAGATGCAGGCGTCATCGCAGGACTAAACGTCATGAGGATCATCAATGAGCCGACGGCAGCCGCCATCGCTTATGGTCTGGACAAAGGCAAGTCGGGAGAACGCAATGTCCTGATCTTTGACCTGGGCGGAGGCACCTTCGATGTGTCGGTCCTCAGCATTGAAGACGGTATCTTTGAGGTCAAAGCCACAGCCGGAGACACTCACCTGGGCGGAGAAGACTTTGACAACCGCATGGTCAACCACTTTGTGGAGGAATTCAAGAGGAAACACAAGAAGGACATCAGCCAGAACAAGAGAGCCTTGAGGAGGCTGCGCACAGCTTGCGAGAGGGCCAAGAGAACCCTGTCGTCCAGCTCCCAGGCCAGCATCGAGATTGACTCTCTGTTTGAGGGCATCGACTTCTACACCTCCGTCACCAGGGCCCGCTTTGAGGAGCTGTGCTCCGACCTGTTCAGGGGAACGCTGGAGCCTGTGGAGAAAGCCCTGAAGGACGCCAAAATGGACAAAGCACAGATCCACGACATTGTCCTGGTGGGTGGCTCCACACGCATCCCCAAAATCCAGAAACTCCTTCAGGATTTCTTCAACGGCAGGGAGCTGAACAAGAGCATCAACCCAGATGAGGCGGTGGCTTATGGCGCCGCCGTCCAGGCCGCCATTCTGGCAGGTGATACCTCTGGCAATGTTCAGGATCTGCTGCTGCTGGATGTGGCGCCGCTGTCACTGGGCATCGAGACAGCCGGCGGAGTCATGACATCTCTGATTAAACGCAACACCACCATCCCCACTAAACAAACCCAGACCTTCAGCACCTACTCTGACAACCAGCCGGGGGTCCTCATCCAGGTGTACGAAGGGGAGCGAGCCATGACCAAGGACAACAACCTGCTGGGCAAGTTTGAGCTGACAGGAATCCCACCTGCTCCACGAGGGGTCCCGCAGATCGAGGTCACCTTCGACGTGGACGCCAACGGCATTTTGAACGTGTCTGCAGTGGACAAAAGCACCGGCAAAGAGAACAAGATCACCATCACCAACGATAAGGGCCGTCTGAGCAAAGAAGAGATCGAGAGGATGGTGCAGGACGCCGACAGATACAAAGCTGAGGACGATCTTCAGAGGGACATAATCGCCGCCAAGAACTTGCTGGAGTCCTACGCCTTCAGTGTGAAGAGTAGTGTGCAGGATGAGAACCTGAAAGGCAAGATTAGTGAGGAGGACAAGAAGAAGGTGATTGAGAAGTGTGATGAGACCATCAGCTGGCTGGAGAACAACCAGCTGGCTGATAAAGAGGAGTACCAACACCAGCAGAAAGAGCTGGAGAAAGTGTGTAACCCCATCATCAGCAAGGTGTATCAGGGAGGAATGCCTGCTGGTAGCTGTAGAGAGCAGGCACGAGCCAGCTCCCAGGGGCCCACCAT
Organism: Chaetodon auriga; assembly: GCF_051107435.1. Lineage (NCBI taxonomy): Eukaryota > Metazoa > Chordata > Actinopteri > Chaetodontiformes > Chaetodontidae > Chaetodon > Chaetodon auriga. Next base: position 1,188,415 of record NC_135089.1, on the reverse strand, counting down.
TGAGGAGGTGGACTAAAGCGGTCTTCAATAAGGACTGTCTGACTGTTTAATATGGAACGCTATGCCTCCTTTCTGTTGGTCTTTCTCCTTGTATATTTAGAATGTGTAAACTCAACAATGAATTTGAGAATTGGTTTGTCCATATGGTTTTATATTGCTGCAGTGCCGGACCTTGCAATAAAGATGATTGTTAAATTAAGTTTTATGTGTCTTTTGGTTCCATCTTGCATTTATGCATCATTGTTAGTTGCGTTGGCAATGCATTTGAAAATATTAAGTCATCAGAATTGACCGGGAAATTCAACCAGAGATTATAGAACAAACAGTACAGGCACGCTAACATGAAGAGAAAGACGAGTACTTCAAAGTTATCTCCTGCATCTACAACCTTTATCATATTCTAAAATGATGTGAGGTGTTTTTTAAACATGACCAGGTGTAATTCAAGCATTTCTTGCTTTTCCGCATCATAAAATATGATGCAGATTGTGACCATGAGGGGTAAATTATGAACATAATGACTTAATGTGGATGAAAGTTTGAGCGTCAAAAATAAAGCAGTGCAGTACGTGGAGATGCCACTAGATGTCAGTGTAGATGTAATTTGACTCACTGTCATTTAACCTCAGTGATGTAAAAATTCGTCTATTTCATGGGAGAACGTACACGGTGCTGTCACCAACTAACATTTTATTTTTGTCCTCTTAATTTGTGCCTTAAAATCAGATCGCTGAATTTACATTGACAATAACCATCACCGGATGTTCAGGAATAAATGCCCAGGGGTAAACACAGATGGACTAGACTGAAACTGGTCTCAGTTCAGGATTAAGGATGACATTATCCAGGTTACATGTGTGTTCAGTAATATGTCACTCTGACAAGCTTCACTGTGGACATTTGGTTCCAGAGATGCTCTGAAACACTTTGTTTTAAAATGGCTCATTTCGGCCTATTTTGTATCAAAACAAAGAAAACACAATCAAGAGTCTCGACCAGTAGAGCTGCTTTCTTCTACGGCGATATCTTTTCCCGTGAGTTAATTTTCTAACAGAAAGCACCTTTTGGCTGTGCCATGTCCTGTCCTCGATGGATTTTTACTCCTTCTTGAACAGTGGACATTTTCATAGTACTTAGACAATAAAATGCTGTGCCTCATCACGGTGAAATGTGGCCAACATATACGGAGTCTTGGAAAAAATAATCATTAAATCAAGCCTTGGAGCCTTTGTACCAGATTATTAATATTATCTAGGTCGATTTATTTATACCCTTTTATTTGTGAAGCGGAAGCCTCACAGGAAATAGAACAAATCATTTTCCGGTCAACACTTGAGTCCCGCCCCACCAGTCTGTGCCATCTTGTATTTAGCAAGAACAAAAACGGTGAAAGAAGCAAGTCCAAGCTCAGGATGGGGCGCACATATTAAGACGAATTTTAAGAGTATATTTTAAAAAGGGTAGGCGTGACGGGACAATATGCTTGGAAGTGTGGCACCGTGGAGAAATATCAGCCACACCCCGTAGAATAGCTAATGTTAACGTTAGCTTTCAAGCTATCAAAGCTAAGCTAGCCAATTAGCTAAGGCTAGTAACCCAGTAACACTAGAGAGACAACTAGTGAGTTTAAAGTTTCTGTTTGAGCGAGCCAAGCTAGCCGTATAATTTCCAAACTTTTTATTTATTTCACTGCTGCTCTGAAATCAGGAGGGACTTCGGCGGAAATGGGCCAAACGTCGTGCTGATTGTCTGCTGAGAGGAGACCCGGGCTATGAGGATAGAGGCTCGCTAGCTTGGCTACTAACAGTTGTTTTTCGTTCCAGAGCGGAACCAGAATAAGCCGCGGTAAGTAAAGCTACCGTTACATTTAGCTAGCTGCTATATTCCTGTGGTTTTCAAACTTGGGTCCGGGGACGCCCACTGGTCTTTGATGTGTTTTCAGAGGCCTTCAGGTAAATGAATAATAGTGTACATTTGCTGCAGCTAACCGTTAACTCAGTTGCTCTAACGGCTCGTTTTATCTGCATTTGTTCACTTATTAACGCTATTTTTCTGCATATCGAATGACCAATTTAGAGGCACAATACAGTGAGAATACGACAACAAAGGGCGACTTCCTGGGTGCTTTTAGGACAGATATTGTCAAACAGTGTCATGTGGTTTTAGTTCATTTATGTCTGGGGGTCTGTCGATCACTCCTGCTAAGACCCAGTAAGGTTAACATTAGCCAACGCTACTGCTGCCATGAAGAGTTAGACTTTCCTTCTTCAAGATATGTCGACATTTGTTAAAGTTAACACGTTAATAAAATCAGTAATTAACGAACAAACAAAGCATAGTTTTATGTGATGCAGCAAGTTGCATTCAGGTGGATTGAATCTGGGATTTTAACGTGTCACTTTTACCACAACAAACAAAATCTGAGCCTCGTGCAGATCTGATCTGAGCTGCTAACGGACATAATGTCTGAGAGCGACCAAAGCATTTCTAACCAGCCGAATCACACTCCTTTCTGTTGGTTAGGTGTTTATCAGCGTGTTCTGGGGAGCATTTAAGATGCCGCAATGAGCAAACTAAATTAACTTAATAAATGTGAGGTTTCTGTGATGGGGCAGTGCTTTCAAGCCACACATCTCCAGAATCCCATTTTCCCCCTAAACAACTTCAGAGAGATTCAGTTTGATATTAAGAAGATGTCTGCATGGGAGATTTGGCATTGAATCATGGAAAAGTATTCAGTTTCCATTCAGTATGCCTCCATAGTCATGAGTAGTTTACAGTTTGCAGTATGGAAGTTCCAGTTTACACGTGTTTATTGTCCTTAGTGGTGCAGTTTGTGGTTTTTTCAGTCTTAACGTGACTGTACTAACTTTTCTCTGAAGACTGAACCACGCCCTGTGAAAATTGTTGGTACGTCATTGCTTGTGATCCAGCTTCTTGTTGTTTTTTAACGAGAGATCACATCGATTAAGTTTCTGGGGGTGTTTGTTTTTGCCACCTCCAAATGTTTGTGTAGCCACTTCCTGTGAATGTTCCCCACGTTCACAACAAGGAGCCTCTGTCATGCAAAACTGTTTGTGAGTCAGTTCAGCCACGTGATCGTGGTCACTCGGCACCAAACTTCACGTCACTCCTTTATGTTAGGAACAACTGTCTTGGGCCCTGTTTCCCTTTTCCTTCTCTGTTTTTAGCGTCTTATGCTGCCTTTAAATTTAACTGAATTGAACTTGCGTGACTTTGTGTTTTCCACGTAGGAAGTTGAGGGAACTTGCTTCCCCAGTGTTGTGTGCCTTAACTTGAGAGCACAGCCCTGTTCCTTGGAAAATGACAAAAATAGATACAAGATGGCTTCTCGTTTCAAAAATGGTGAATGATTTGGCGGTTTTTGCATTTTGACATGAAGCTGAGGAGTCAGAAAATGGTGGACAGCTGTAGCGACAAACCAGTTCATGTCTCTGTCTGTGAACTTGGGTTTTAAGAATATTTCCACTTAGTCATGAATACCAAAGCGTTGGGTCATTTATATGGACTTGTGATACAGTTAACACGACCCCATTTGAAAGCTACAATTTATTTCTTGTGCTGTGAAAATTTATGGTGTCGAGTGAGAAAACATGAAAGAGGAATGGAATAATAAAGATCCCTGACCAGACCCGAACCAGTAACGTCACAGTTACATCATATGGGCTTAACCAATTAGAATGCCCTATTTCTCCTTCTAATTTGAAAGACTTGCTGTTCTTCTTGTGGACAAACACATTTTTCTCTCACAGGTTTCAGATTGGTTGTTTTTCTCGTGACTGTGGACAGTAGCTGCAGGCTGCTTCCTTGCTTTGGACTGAACGCCATCAGGCCGCTGAGTGCCACATAATATATGATTGGAAATTGGTTCACTGCATTCTGAAGAAATGTTGGGTTGGGAATCTGTCGCCTTGTCTGGCACAGATTTACTAGCACGTTTACACGGCAGTGCTTTAAAAGGAACGGGCCTCGCAGTGCTGCATTAAAGAGGAACCCCGAGGCCGTCTTTTCATGCATTCTCTGAATCACGGAGGCCTCGTTAGGTCACCGGCTCTCCTCAGGGCTCCAGCTGACACTCAGGATGAGCAGCTACATTAACCTCATTATAAAATGAAGTTGCATTTGTCAATAAGCTAGGCTCAGTGTGCAGCCGAGATCACATTCAGGGGGCTGATTTAATCAGATGAATTGATTTGGAGGTCAGCTTGGCTCATCTTCATGGATTTAGTCTGTTTATGCCGATGTTTGATTTGAGTTGGATGGTGAAGAACTGGAGTGCTGTCAGTTAGGCTTCCTGCTCTCTCATCTGCAGACACATGAGACAACACACGTGTCAAGTATGTATGTAAATGAATGTAAAGATAATTTTTTCCCAGATTCAGCAGATGATTACTCCGCGGCAGTCTTGATAAGTAATTGTTTTAGTAATTTTTAGACAAAAATGCCAAATTTAGAAATTCGAAGACATCATTTTAGGCTCTGAGACAACTTTTCACTGTTTTCTGGCCTTTCAGGCAACACAGTTAATTGATTAATTGAGAAAAGAATTGTCTGCTTAAATGATAATGAAAGCAATGATTTTTGGTTGGATGGTAACCAAACATTATTGCATAATTAATGCAGTTTATTTATGTCGAATCCTAAACGTTTAAATGAAGAAAATCATCACACTGACATTGTCAATTCATTCTGTTAGTCTTTTTGTGGCCACAGCGCCTTTTCTCACACGTGAGTCTTTATATTGTCGACAGTCTCATGGTGACCTTCGTGGTTGATGCTTTGAAAGGCGAAGACAGTAGAAATGTTCTTCGTGGAAGACGAGCAGCCTCTGCTTCAGTTTTCTGAGGGCGGATACCCGGCCTGAGCCGACGGCTCCGGCCAGGTTCAGACAAAAATTAAGAAATGAAGCAGGTGTGGGGTCCCTTCGCGTTGGCTGGGCTAGCCTGTTTGACGCGGTAAAATCGTTGCTGGTCAGACTCATGCAATCAGGTTAACCTGGAAAGCTGTAACCGTGGTTATGGCTTAGGTCAGTTTACATGAACGCCGTCCGGTTCGGTTACTTAATCGGTTCGGTTCGGACAGAAATATGGAGCCCAAGTCGCACTTAAGCCGTTAGGGGTTTGATTTTTTAATCCTGAAAGGGGGGCACCGGTGTTCATTTTTTTTTGTCATAGAACAAGTGAAGACATGTATGTAGTAACACCATGAAGTCTGTATGAGATTGCATTTTATAAAATAAACTCTATTTTTATTTTGATGTAAATATCCATTAAGTGCACGTGTTTCAAGGTCTCTTTTTTGGCAGATTTGTCTTAATTTGCATCTTACCATCCTAAAGAGGTACACTAAGTGTCGTCTGTCAGACTGTTAGTGGACCTGAAGCGCTGACTGTAGCTACATGTTCTGTCTCTGGAAGCTGTTCGGCCCTCGCAGGCTTGATGCTTTCCACGTTACGAGTTCCAGCCCAAACTGAACGCTTAATAATTGAAATCCATTCATGTTGAAGTGCACTTTGTGGAAACCAGCTGCCATTTTGTCTCCCCGCTCACTCTCTGCCGTTCATGTCCCCTTTCTGTTTGGAACTCGCTCTCTCCAGTTTTTCAGGCTTTCACAGTTTCAGCGTCCCGGCTTCTCCTTTCAGTGTTGAATGTCTTCGTGTCACAACTTGTCAGCTGGTTACTGTCCCAGATAGATCAACTGTGGGAGATAAAGGCTGTTTTCTAACAGCACAGAGGTGCAGAGCCCTTGATAACTCCAAACATTTACACCGAAAGCAGCCAGTTGTGACATTCCTGAACTATTGCAGAATATTTGAGACATGCACCGTTGATTTTGAATATCAGGGAAGCTGATGAAGTCTCTGACTTTGGTGCGCATGAGGGAATTTGACAAATGGGTCACTTAACAAGAGTACAAGAATGCATTTTCCAGCATGTTTAACACATTAATTAGATGGTTTTCTGCCCAACTGAAGTGGAAAACAGACGCTTCACGTCCTTCAAAAACAAAATGGGCACACAGTCCAAGATCCAAATTTAAACCAAAGAGTATTTCCTTCAGCAAAATTCAGAGCACGGGACGGGAACCTGCTCTGACACCCGGAGAGACTGCCGTCTTTCTCAGCACATCACAAGGAAATGGTTGATATTTCTGATGCTTTTAAAGACTTGTTTAGATCTGCAGAGTCTGTAAACAGAAATAAAACATGGTGATATTTTCAGGTATGATGGGATGTTCTCGTATTTCTTCTTGCAGATTGGGGCGAACCAGTAAAGAGAGTAAAGAGGAGACTTTTGAAGTTGCATTAGTGATTGAATTATATCATAGGAACTGTTTTACAGTGAATAACGATAACTGTGATTTATTTGAGAGTGATGTTACTGAAAAGCACTTTGGCCAGAGGCGTCGCCTTGTTTTGACCTTTAACCTGAGCGTGTCCTCTCCTCGCTGCAGTCTTTCTTTGCTAACCTGTCCTCTCCCCGCTCGTCCAGGCGCTGGCCATGCCCTCGAGTGCACGGGCGGGCAATCTCAAGGACCCGGAGGTGGCAGATCTCTTCTGCAAAGATGATCCGGAGAAGCTGTTCGCCGACCTCCGTGAGATCGGCCATGGCAGCTTTGGAGCTGTTTACTTTGTGAGTAGGACATCACGTCCATCCATGTTTGGCTGCAGATGTTTGCCTTCTCTTTCAGCTCAGCCTTAACACGTCTGGACAATCTGTCAACGAGATGCGGCCTGAAAATCAGACTTAACGGCCTTTTTCACTCATGCAGCATGATATTGTGCTCGTGTTAAGGCCCTGTGGTGATAGAAAGGAGCGAGCTGTCCGACCAGGTGTTTGTACCTGTTCTGAACAGCCACGCTCGAAGGCAGAGAAGCCGGCCGTGATGGGGGGGTGGACACGTGACACCATTTAAACCTGTGCATAACAGCACATTTCCAGACACTGTCTCCTGGAAGACGTTGTACTCTGCTTACTTTCTCACCTCCACACAGCTGCCAATCACGATGTGAAGTGGGTGTGAATGTCAGGTTGGGGGAGGGGGGGTTCCAGAGCTGTTCGACTGTCTGACGAGCAGCTCTGATGAAACAAACTGACAGCTGTAACCTGACTGATTCGCAGCGACTGATTGATTGACCCGCTGATGTCCTCTTCAGTTGTCAGGAAGCCGTGGAATCAGTGACCAGGACAGTGATTTGAACGTTTTGACCATTAAACACATTGCAGAGTTTGAGTTGTTCCTGAGCTGCTGCAGCTGTGCCACATGCTTGTTTGTCTCGCTTTTAGTCACTAATGCAGCCAGAAAGCTGCGCAAGAAGATGAGGCGGATGTTCTTAATCATGCTCTAATTGGTCAACTGTCCTCCAACCGGCGGAAACAACCATCAAGGAGCAGCAAAGTTGAATAAATCTGATGTGGATTGTGATTCAGAGGTCTGGAGTCCACAGAAAACCGTGTTCTCAGCTGGTAGAAGCTCCAACATGCAGTCAGAAGATGATTATCTTCTACTTGTTTGTTGGTAGCTTCCTCTTCTGTGTGCACATAGAAAGCAACAAGATACTCTGTGCTGATACGGTGCTAAAGAAAATCTAATTGTTTAGATCTTTATCTGATTTTTCAAGAATTTCCCTGAGACGTGCTCCCTGAGCCCAGGAGGCCTGAGCAGTGTGTCTGAAAGACAGGAATTCTGTCTTATCTGCATCTTATCATTATCAGGTACCTGTGAATCTGAAAACCTCGCTGCCGAGTTGGGACAACAGTGGGAACGTTTTGCATCTCATTTTACCTTTATTCTTCAGGCTGTGTGGTAGACTAACACCTCCACAGTGTTCTCACTGCCACACTGAATGTCTGAGTTTCAGCCGATCCTTAAAAGGCCATTAGAGATGTGCTACAAAAATAGATGATGTGCATCAATTTGCATCAATTTAACAAGAGTGCCACTGCTTTATACTGTATTTCGTCAGAGCTCAGACTCTGTGTCCACTTTGTGTGTCAGAGTGGACAAACTGACCTTAAATAAATGCTGAAAACATCAGTCAGGGCTTAAAAGAGCCTTATTTAGTGTTCAAACTGTTTTAAATACGCTTGTGCGTCTCTACTGACTGGCTTCACTTGAATACTCTGTGTTTTATATAGTTATTTGTTTATTTTTTGGGAACATTTCTCAGTAGAAACAGTAATGATGCATCATTTAGTTGTTTACAGTCTGGTTGGACTGACTTCACGTCGTCATCCTTCGTCTGGTCCATCCTCACTTGGGATTTAGGATTAAGCCCTTCGGAGGATTAAGCACTTGCAATAGATTTGAGGAAATATTAGTGTTTTATCCAAAAAAATGAATGATGTAGTTTGGCTGTCAAATGGATCATTCTGTATGTTTTTGTTCTCTTGTCACTGAACATGTTGGATGGATCTTTTGGCGCCACCAAGTGGCCCAAAGAGATATTTCATACCTTCATAAAAAGCCCTTAATCTACAGCAGTAAATGAACAGCTGAGAGATATTTTAAATAGCTGCTAAATGAGGCTTCAGACTGGCCAAAAGCAGCATGTAAAGAAGAAAAGCCTCTTCTCTCCGCGTTCAGGCTGAACTGAGTCCTAACAGATGAACACTGATGATGACTGACTGAAGACGATGGTGCTTTGTTCATATTCTGTCATTTACATGCATTCAAGCAACCAGGTTACAGCTGCTTTCCCCATTAAGCTTTAACATAATGTGGACCTTGTTTCTGTAATCAGGGTAGAGAATTTAAGAAACGTGATTTCTCCAGGATGAGGCTGGTTTCTTGACCGTGCTCATGTTTCTAATCTGTGTTTTAAATCCCTGTGACAGCAGAGCAGGTGGCTCTAATGAGACATCATCACATGCAGAGATGCAGCCTCATATTCAAAATAACTCAGTTCACACTTGGACCAAGACCAGAGCGTGCACAGTGTAGCTTCTAGATGTCCAAATATCTGTTTCCACTCTTAAATCAACCATTTATCTCTCAGGATGGACATACAGTAACCAGGTCACTACTGAGGGTAAAGGTTGGGGCCGTTGTGGCCTAAAGGTTGGAGAAGCAGAATCGATCCCAGACCGTCAGGATGAATCTGGGAGGTGGAAGTGAAATAATCCATCAGGTCAGACTGTCTGTCTGAGCGCTCAGTCGAAACAAATACAGGTTAAAAAAGTGACCGGTTTCCTCTGAGAAGGCTGCTTTCTTCACCGCACCTGTTTAACGTGTGATAACTGAGTTTGTCGTCCAACAGGCCCGAGATGTGCGCAACAATGAGGTGGTGGCCATTAAGAAGATGTCCTACAGCGGCAAGCAGACAAATGAGGTGACCAACCAGAAAGAAACCGCTGCTTTTAAATGGCTTCATCTTAGATCTTAAAGCCTGGAAAACAGCCTGCTGCTGGTTCGGTAACTCAAATATTTAGTAAGAAAATCTGCTGTGAGTCCAGATAAAGACTGAGTGCTTCGTGTCCGTGTGCAGAAATGGCAGGACATCATCAAAGAGGTGAAGTTCCTGCAGAAGCTTCGCCACCCAAACACCATCGAGTATCGGGGATGTTACCTGAAGGAGCACACAGCATGGGTACGTATGATGGCGTCAGTGGGACAACGCGCATCCCATCGTCCACGTTTTAATCACATGAGCGCGACGACCTGATGACCTTCAGGCTGCCACTAATGCTTTCACGCCCTGCTGTCTGTCTGGATTTAGATTCAAAGTTGCGTTTAACAAGTGTCAGAAAAATGAAAAATGTCCATCACCAGAGTCCCAAAACCCAAATATATTCAGTTTACTGGGATTGAAACAGAATATTGCAGTATTGTACTTTTACTTTACTGCATTTCAGTTCTGGTTAGTAAAACAAAATATAATCAGCAAATAATTTAGGATGTGTTGAACATTATTGTGAAGGGAGTCGTTTGGCATAATGAATAGTTTTTATACTTAAAGTATATTTTTATGCTAATGCTGTTGTACTTTTACTTGTAATAGAGTATTTGTCCACTGTGGTATTACTGCTTGCACTGCAGTAAAGTGAGGATCCCTCCACCGCTCTCCACATGTGTGTTTACCGCTGTCAGACGTGAATGTAAAGCGTGTTGTGTGTTGTGCTGATGGTGCTGTGAACTGTCCCCTCAGCTGGTGATGGAGTACTGCCTCGGCTCGGCCTCGGACCTCCTCGAAGGTCAGTCTGACCCCAGAAGACTGTCGCACCTCATTGTTTCTCAGTCAGTGGTTGTTGTTTGTGACTCTTCTTGTGCTCTTTATGTTGCAGTTCACAAAAAGCCACTCCAGGAAATAGAAATAGCTGCTATTACCCATGGTGCACTGCAGGGATTAGCATATCTTCACTCTCACAATATGATTCACAGGTAAAATCTTTTTCACCTCCTCACGTTCTACTCTTTCTGTCAATGACACCGGGATCTTCTTCTTCTTCTTCTGCTTCCTCTGCTGCTGCTTCTTCTTCTTCTTCTTCTTCTTCTTCTTCTGCTTCTCCTTCTTCTTCGTCTTCTGCTTCTTGTTCTTCTTCTTCTGATAGGTTACTGCAACACATCCTGTGTGTTGCAGTAATGGATGGTTGGATGTGTAATAGTTGGATGTACTGCTGAGACCATTAGCAGCCTCTAGGGGGCGCCCGTTTGTGTTTCTTGTCTCTGAGAGCTACAATGCCTTGCTGTTAGTCAGTGTGTTGATGTTTAAAAATGCTGCATGCAGCATCTTTACGCATGCTCAACGTGTCTTTGTCCTCTGTAGGGACGTGAAAGCGGGAAACATCCTGCTGACGGAGCCCGGTCAGGTCAAACTGGGGGACTTTGGTTCTGCTTCGATCGTGGCTCCGGCCAACTCCTTCGTGGGGACTCCGTACTGGTGAGTGTTCATGCAAACTTCAAGTCGATTTTCATTAATCTTCTTTTAGTCTTAAATCTTTGGATGTGTTGTTTTTCTGCCGTGCAGGATCAATAAACGTGCAGAAACAGTGTCACAGCACTAAGAGAGTCTTAAATGTTGTGTGTCGCTGACGTCTGCTGTGTTTTCCTTGTCAGGATGGCCCCAGAGGTGATCTTGGCCATGGATGAGGGCCAGTATGACGGCAAGGTGGACGTCTGGTCACTGGGCATCACCTGCATAGAGCTGGGTGTGTGTGTGTGTGTGTGTGTGTGTGTGTGTGTGTGTGTGTGTGTGTGTGTGTGTGTGTGTGTGTGTGTGTGTGTGTGTGTGTTGCAGTGTGCAGGCATCAGTTTATATGAAAGCAAAGGTCTCTGACGTTGTGCTCTCCCCACAGCCGAGAGGAAGCCCCCACTGTTCAACATGAATGCTATGAGTGCCTTATATCACATCGCTCAGAATGAAAGCCCCGTCCTTCAGTCCAACCACTGGTGAGAGGCTTTCTGTCTCCTCTGTTCTAGGCTTGATCTTTACACTTCTCCCACATTCATACCTCTGTCAAACCTCTGTTTGTCTTCAGGGACTCCTGCAGGCTCAGAGGAGTGACTCCATGAGTCAAAGAGACATTTAAACTGTGACAGAGAGAAAACGACCTGATATCTCTGAATAATGTTTAAATAATAATATGATAATACTAACGGACTGTCAGAGACTGTTAGGTCTTCTCTCTGAGTTATTTTTAGGACATAAGTTAGCATCCCGGTGCTCCTCGTTAGCTGAATTACCTGATTCTAGCTGCGTGTCACACCTCTCTCTTTCTCCCCATTTCCTGTCTGTGTCTTAATCTGTCACGACTAAATAAAAAAAGCCTCAAATAATAGTAATAATAATAATGATAATAAATATTCCCATACTTCTCCGCAGGTCTGATTCCTTCCGCAACTTTGTTGACTCTTGCCTCCAGAAGATTCCCCAGGACCGGCCTACCTCGGATGTGCAACTCAATGTGAGAACTCTTCATCCAGTGACACCAAAACACACACACACACACACACACGTATACCTGCTCTTCGTCGTGCTTCATCTGTCGTCTCCGTCCTGTAGCATCGCTTCGTGTGCCGCGAGCGTCCGCTGACGGTGATCATGGACCTGATTGCACGAACCAAGGATGCAGTGCGGGAGCTGGACAACCTGCAGTACCGCAAGATGAAGAAGATCCTCTTTCAGGAGACGCAGCAGAACGGCCCGGTGTCCGAGGGAGGGGAGGATGAGGAGGTCAGGAACGGGGAGAGGGGAAGATGAAGGCTGTGAATGAGCAGTGGGGAGGAAGGGGAAAATGGAGGATGCATTTTTAATAAATTCAGAAAGTTGCTTTACTTAAAATGCTAAAATTAATAACTTAGACTTTGTATTTTTCATGTAGTTCCTGTGTTTATTGATGCGCAGGAGGAGCAGAAAACGCAGCTTCTCGATGTGTTTCTATCTCTGAACATGAAACCCTTTGACATGGCTGAGCCTTAACGATGAGCTAATGCTAATTCTCCGTCTGTGGTGCACCAGTGCATGACAACACAACACACCACACGAGAGAAGACCTGAAGCACGTCGACAAAAACTGAAAACTTGAAGGTGTGTAACCCAAAAAGCGTGTGTTTTCAGGAGGTGGAGCAGTACCTGCTGCGGACGGGCACAGTCAACAGCATGGAGAGCTCCCAGTCGGTGCCCAGTATGTCCATCTCAGCCAGTTCTCAGAGCAGCTCGGTCAACAGTCTGGCCGACGCCTCCGATGACAGCAGCAGCGAGATGGCCATGATGCAGGAGGGCGAGCACACCGTCACCTCCAACAGCTCCATCATCCACCGGCCCACGGTAAGGACCCCCACGACCAGGCCCGAGGGAGGGTCTCTGCTGTTCAGCTCCAGTCCTTTTGCTTCGTGCTCTTCATCGTTTATAGATATTTGTTTGATGAGAAATTGAAGATTTTTTGCAAATGTGGGATGTTGATCTGAGAGCATTAAGTTCACGTTGGCCTGTGACCCGTCAAGTCTAATCAGGAGAAAAGAGGTGCACCTCAATTCATAAGGTGTTTTGTGTGTCTCCTCCTCCTCCTCAGGGTCAGGACAACATCTACGATGACCCTTACCAGCCAGAGATGGACCAACCACAGGCTCCCTCAGCTGGACGCCGCCGAGCTTACTATCGCAACCGTGACCACTTCGCCACCATCCGAACCGCCTCCTTGGTGAGTTCACTCTGCCGAGCCTGTCGGTTTATTGGTTCATCAAAAGGATTAGTTTAATCCTCCGTTTTAGAGCAGAGACAAAGTGAATCAGGATTGTAAGTCTGTGACTTCATTCTTGTGCTTTATTAGCGTTATAAAAACGTTGTTCCTGAGCGTTTCAGTTGGTCTTTGTGTTGTTGTGTCAGAAGTCTCAAGATGTTTTCAGGTTAAACTCTGTGACAGCTCAGTCTGATTCGAGTGACCTGATCCTGACGGTTCAGCTTCAGGTGTCAGGAAGACGCCTTCACGCCACAGTTTCTTGGATAGCACCGTCTGTGTGCCAGCAGCTTCACTTCTCTCACAGACCTGCTGAACAAACTCTCTCTGTTTCACATCGGTGTTCGTCCTCCAGGTCACCCGTCAGATCCAGGAACACGAGCAGGGCTCGGCGCTGCGAGAGCAGATGTCCGGCTACAAACGTATGAGGCGGCAGCACCAGAAGCAGCTGATGGGGCTGGAGAACAAGCTGAAGGCGGAGATGGACGAGCACCAACTGAAGCTGGACAAAGAGCTGGAAAACCAGAGGAACAGTTTCTCCACTGAAGCCGACAAACTGGTGAAGAAGCATCAGGCCATCCTGGAGAAAGAGGTGAGGCTGTCGAGCTGTTCAGACACACCACGCTGCTCACCTGACACCATCGCCGTGAACGCTGATGTGTTTGTGTCCTCCTGCAGACGAAAGCGGCTCTAACAGAAGAGAAGAAGTTCCAGCAGCACATACTTGGCCAGCAGAAGAAAGAACTGACCGGTTTACTGGAATCACAGAAACGCCAGTATCGCCAGCGCAAGGAGCAGCTGAAAGAGGTAACGGCTAGCTCAGATTCACATATTCAGCACAGGGGTTCATGAAGGAGGATCCTTCCCAAACCAGAGCGCACTGCTCGCTCATGGTAGCGGTTCCCTCATGTCCACTGGACGTGGTTCTTCAGCACTGCAGCTCATTTGGATGTGGTGACAGACAGTTGGCTGTGGCTGCACTCGACGGGTTTGATCGACCTTCTTCTTCTTTTCTTTTTGTCTGAACAGGAGCTGAATGAGAACCAGTTGACCCCGAAGCGGGAGAAGCAGGAGTGGTTGATCCGTCAGAAGGAGTGTCTGCAGCAAATGCAGGCGGAGGAGGAGGCGAGCCTGCTGAGGAGGCAGAGGCAGTACTACGAGCTGCAGTGTCGCCAGTACAAGAGGAAGATGCTGCTAGCGCGTCACAACCTGGAGCAGGACCTGCTGAGAGAGGTGCAGCAGCTGCGTGCTCACGGTTCACGTCCCGCCAACGCAGGGCGCTCAGGGTCGTTAGGCTGAGCTCACACACACTGGTTGATATCAGCAGTCATACAAAGTGTGTGTTTTCACTGAATGTAGGCGATTCTGTGTGTCATCAGACAGCTGCATGAGTACGAAACAGTGACGTGACTCAGAGTCAGAGAACATCTGTGACTCGTCCAAACCGTCGCTCAACAATCGTTTTATATTTCAGTGGAAATTTAAATAAATATAAGTCAAAGTACAAGGCTGCCTCCAAACAGCTGTGATTCCGTGTAGTTACTGACGGCTGTTGTGAGGAGATGAACTCATTGTCTGCGTTGACACTCGGTCGTCTTCTTTCGATTCTTCTCATCTAGAAACGAGCAGGTTGTGATTGTGGTTCAGTCACATCTCAATAATCCTCAAATTCGGGCCCGTCCTTTAATTCAGTGTTTAAATTTCCTCCTGGATTTCTGACCTCGGTCTCGTCCTCCGCCAGGACCTGAACAAGAAGCAGACCCAGAAGGATCTGGAATGCGCCATGTTGCTGCGGCACCACGAGTCCACCCAGGAGCTGGAGTTCAGGCAGCTGGGCTCAGTGCAGCGAACCCGAGCCGAGCTGATCCGAACGCAGCATCAGACCGAGCTGACCAATCAGATGGAGTACAACAAGCGTCGCGAGCAAGAACTTCGCCAGAAACACGCCATGGAGGTCCGGCAGCAGCCCAAGAGCCTCAAGGTATGTAGGAGACCTGGGGGGTCGGGGGTGGGGGGTGATTTAAGGATTATCTTCAGGTCTCAGAGTGATGGCATCATGAGATCATTTGTCACCTCTGGTGGAAAACATCATTATCATTATCATGATCATCTTTAAAACCTGGTTTCAGTCCAAAGAGCTGCAGATCAAGCGTCAGTTCCAGGAGACCTGTAAGATCCAGACCCGTCAGTACAAAGCCCTGAGGAACCACCTGCTGGAGAGCACTCCCAAATCCGACCACAAGGCCGTCCTCAAACGCCTCAAAGAGGAACAAACACGTAAGCTGGCCATCCTGGCCGAGCAGTACGACCACTCCATCAACGACATGCTGTCCACACAGGCTGTGAGTAAGGCAAGGAAACCCCCGCGCACCTCCTACACCTTCACTGCACCGCCACTGCACCGCCACTGCACCGCCACTGCACCACCTCAGTGCTCCTCAGGACAACAGTCATGAGCAGCTTTAGTTTTCAACAAAGCAGAAACAGATACTGGAGCTGAAACGAAGAACTGATCGAATACGCCAACGTGACTTTAATGGACAAAAAGACGTGAAGAAGTCTAGGTGGATATTTGTTATTTGCACCTCTAGTCGATACCAAACAGATCAAACTGATGTAGTTTTAGTTGATAGTTACTTGAAAAGGAGAAAAGAAACTCGCTGCACATCATTGATGAATAAACTATCTGTGATCTCGCGGCGCTCTGACGATCCTGACGCTCGTCCCTTTTGATCCACAGCTGCGGCTCGATGAGACGCAGGAGGCCGAGTACCAGGTGCTGCGGATGCAGCTGCAGCAGGAGCTGGAGCTGCTGAACGCCTACCAGAGCAAGATCAAGATCCACACCGACTCCCAGCACGAGCGAGAGGTGAAGGACCTGGAGCAGAGGGTGTCCATCCGCCGGGCGCTGCTGGAGCAACGGGTACGAGCACACCGACCGTCCGTCTGTCTGTGAGGCTGTTTGAAGAAGAAAATCCAAAAAACAAAATCCCAAATGAGTTTGATTTGAAGAAATTTCAGATGTGACGAATGATTCTTTTCATTATTGATGAATCTGCTGATTGTCTGTTCATTCTACGTCTCACAGCTGAAGACGTGTTGAAAGTGTTGGTTTATCTCAGCAGTAAGAATCAGACACGTCGAATCCTTCAGAGTAAAGAATCGATCTGTTTGCTCGCTGGTGTTCGCCGCCGTGCTTTTTTGTCATGGTGGTTTCAGCGCTGACGCTGTGGTTCTTGTTGGCAGATCGAGGAGGAGATGCTCTCCCTGCAGAACGAACGCTCGGAGCGAATCCGGACTTTGCTCGAGCGTCAGGCTCACGAGATCGAGGCCTTCGACTCGGAGAGCATGCGTCTGGGCTTCAGCAACATGGCGCTGAGCGGCATCCCGGCCGAGGCCTTCAACCAGGGCTACCCGACCCCCAGCCCCTCCTCGGGCTCCGGCGGCTGGCCGTCCCGGCCCGTCCCTCGCTCCGGGAGCCACTGGAGCCACAGCGTCCAGAACTCGGTGTCGACCCCGTCGTGGCGCAGCCAGAACCATGGCGGTGGAGGCTTTGGCCGCGCCGAGTCCGTCGCCTCCTCCCACGGCCTCGGCAGGGACGGCGAGCCGCACAAGAGCGGCAGGGGCCACTCCTCCGCCTCCTCGTCGTCCTCCTCCCACCATCACCAGCAGCACTACCTCCCTCAGCACTACCAACACCACCAGAGCACGCCGCAGCTGTACCGCGAGAGCCACGAGCGCGACGGCAGGGAGCGCGAGCGGGCCAGGGAGTGGGGGGGGGGAGGGGGCCACTACTCCCATCACTCCCAGGGCCACCACCACCATCACCACCACCTCCACCTCTCCTCCCACGCCTCCTCCCAGTCCTTGGCTCTCTTGCCTCCCCCGCCTCCGCCTCCCCCCATCTCCCTCTCCTCCTCCCCTCCGTCCTCTGCCTCTTCTTCTTCATCGTCGCAGGGAGGCTACGGGGGCGGGGGCCTGAGCGTCAGGGGCCCTGGTCTGATGGCCCTAAGGAACAGCCCCCAGCCCCTGAGGAGGACGGCCTCCGGGGGGCCGGGAGGCGGGGGGAGCGACGGGGGCCTGAGCCGGAGCACGTCGGTCACTTCTCACATCTCTAACGGCTCTCACCTCTCCTACTCGTGAAGGCGCCGGCGTCTCCTCGCCGCTCGACCCGTGAGCGTCGTTCTGCTTCTGTGAGGGTTCCACACGAGAACGGAGAACAGAAGCAGAACCGGGCCCACGAGACCGAGACGCTTCCAGCGTGTTCTCAGAGGCTTCAGGGAGCTGAAAAAAAAAAAAAAAAAGGTTTTAAAAGTGTAAATTTTAACGTCTCCTTTCCCGAAGAGTTCAGGGCTTCAGAGTGTCCTGACGGAAAGAGAGGAAGCCTTCAAAGAGGCACAGCAAGCAGCAGAAACACCAGTATTAAGACCCCGAGGACCGCCGCCCGCCTCCTCCACCCGTCACTGAAACAAACGTCCACCAGTGAAAACAAAATGAACGAGCCCCGCCCACCAAGACCAGATTTTTTTCTGAACAAATCGAAAAGTCCACCGAGTGGTCGCACAGCGGCGAGACGGTTCAGCTGCAGCGAGTCGCCGGCGGACACGTTGAGATTCAGGTGTGAGACCTTCAGGGTTCAGGTTTATAGTAGGTGTGTGGAGCTTCCTGTTGGCCTGCGGTGCTTTCAAAACCACTGTAACTATGTAAATAACAGTTAACTGTAAACCCGGTTTTTTGATTTCTGAGTGTGTCATACGTTCAGCGGGGGGGGGGTCTTCTTTAATTTGTAGTGATGAGACGATGAAATAAACACTGCCATCTGTCTGTCGGCCGACCGAGACGACTCTGCCACTGCCCTTTAAGTCCTCTTAAAGGAGCAGCGTGACCTTTTCACAGGTGAGCTCGTTGGTCTGAGGCCGTTCAGAACTCAAGCTGCTTCATTCACACGTTCACCTGCCGCCGCCTCAAGAGTGCCGCGTTACAGCGTCGTACCGATAAAGAATCGCTCGTCACGTCTCTGCTGATTCTCGCCCTCCAGATGTTCTCAAACGGCATCATCACACACAAACGTGAATATCTGAAGCTTTCTACAGTGCTGGGAGCTGCTGGTTTACTGGTCATCAGACTGGGAACCTGCTGAATCACACAGGTGTCGTTCAGGTTCTGCCTCCAGCTTTTGCTCTGAACGCTCAGACTCACCTGAGCCGAGTTCAAACGGCCAATAAGAAAATGTCGCAGTGCTCCTTTAAAGGGACGCTGCCAGAGAGTATTTTTGAGTGAGCCGAGCACTAAACCTGTGCTCAGAGCGTGTGCGCGCGTGCGTGCATGCGTGCAGCTTACCTACACCTACACCTCCACCTGTTCCTCCACAGTTTGCTCTGCTTCTGTAGATACGATGTACATGTGACATTACAGATGAGTCCAGCTCAGTGCATGGAGCCTGTGTACAGACGGCATTTGTATGGCGAACATGCACACGACCTATTTATAGAACTGCATATAAATGTAAGACACCTGTGGAAATGTAGCAGGTAAACTGAAGATTGTTCACTGTCCAAACACTTTGACTTGCATTGTACTTACCAGTGTACATAAAAGCACTAACTTTGAGACTGTGTTAGAGTAATAATAATGATTATTTTGTCACGTGAGTTAAACCATTTGTACTAGATTCAGACAAATAGACGCTATCATTATTATTACCTCTGCTGCAGCTGGAATATTTATGTCGTATGCTAATTTTTAAAGTGTAATTGCCAATTTTGACCACTAGGTGGGGAATAAGCGCAATGTTACTGTGATAGAGCTATAAAAAGAAAAACTATTAGTGTTTTTAAGGAGGACAGAAGGACTCCATTTCCCAGCGTTCCTGTCGCTCTCAGGGAAGGAGTCTTCAGTTCTGAGCTGCGTTTTGATTTTACTCTTTTTATTTTGAGCCAGTATTAAAGCGGAGCGACGCGGCGCCGTCCACTCCTTCACTACGTTTGGTGCCATGTCTCCTCCTCTTAGTTCATGTCTCCTCCTCTTAGTTCACGTCTCTCGCGCTGTGTTCGCCGCGCGAAGGACGAACACGCTGAGCTGCAGCATACGGAGCCCCAAAGAGGCCAAAATTCAGTCATTTCAAAAGACTTTGAGTCATAAAGAAGAAACGTAGAAAACTCAGCTCATTATCAGGAGTCGTTTTTATTTCATCAGATTTTTGGATTTTAGATGAACCTTCGTCTTCTTCTGTCATTCTTTTCTTTCACGTCTTCATCTTCCTCATCGTCGTGAACAGAAACAGCCGTGAAAGCCGTTTTTCCTTTCAGAGCCATGAAAATGAATGAAAGCGTTTCAGAACAATGAGTTGAGTTTTAATCATTTCTGTTTTTTTCTTGTGAGTTTCTGTGTTTTCCAAACTTGGTCATGTGACTTGAACTTGGTCACGTGACCGCTTCACCTGCAGTCGTTCTTCTGATGTTACACTTTGAGGCTCCGGCTGCTGAGCTTCTCCTCTTTGGTTCCACTTTAACACTCATGTCCATTTCGTTTTGCACAGTCCGAATGGGTAGAAAAATGATGTGGTCACTTCCTGCCGGGGGACAGTCCGTCCAATCCGACGTGTCTCCGCCGCAGGAAGCTGTCCTCAGTGCGATCTGATGCTGTCTGTCATGTCTACCTCATTTGCACTGATAGTAAAAGAATGTCTGGGTGGAAAGAAACGCAGATTTCTTTGTCAAATGTTTCATTTCTCTTTGTGCAAATGTCGACGAGAGACGCTGCACGAGGACAGGAGGGACGGAAGCGTCCTCGTCCGCGTCCTCTTCAGTGACAAGAATCAAAGTGGAAGCTGTTTTTTATTTGTGTCCCCCCTCTGGACTCGTCTCTGTAGGACATGCTGGACTTTAATCCCACACGGAGACACGTTGGTCTTTGTGGACGGAAATGTCTGCTGGGAATCTGAACTTGTCCCCGTCCCCCAGAATCCTCGACAGAACGTTTGAACGTGAGATTTCATTTTGCCAACTTTGATTTTCTTTTTTTAAGTGCGTCGTTTTGTACGTTTTGTTTCTCTGTGACGGTCCTCAGTGATTTCTGCTGCGGGACGGACGACCTCAGGTGTCCGTCCAACGGCAGGTACGGTGAGCAGTTCACTGACATCAGGATTTCTGTCTTTCATGTCACAATTAAAGGAACATTTTGGGAAATTTTGCCGTTTGCTGTCCTCCAGAGTCACGTCATCTCGAAATGATTCGTTCTCTGTGAAAATAATGAAAAACGTCTGGTTGAATTTCCTGGATCGATCGACTCTCTCAACTCAGAAATATTCCGTTAAGTGTTTTGATGTCATTTCCACAACAAACATACTGAAATATTCTGCTTCTGTTTTTCTCTTTGGTTTCACAGTGAACAGGTTTGTCGTTTCTGGTCTTTTGGTGAAACGACCTTTGAACGTCTCCTGAATTATTTAGAGCGTTTTTACACATTTTTTTCTCACCTTTTATCGAGTAAACAATCGACTTGCTGGAAAAATAAAGAATTATCTGCAGGTTGATCAGTGATGAAAATCGTTGCAGCCCCTCATTGTTAACCTGGAACTGTTACTGATTGATGGGTTAATAAATGTTTTATCTGGTCAAACGTCCAAAGATGTTCAGTTCATGGACTCATCAAAAAGACAATCAGTAAATTCTCAGTTGAAAAGCTGGAAAGTGACAGAAACAGTTGTTTTGAGTTGCAGATTGCGTTTCAGTGACTGATCATCGTTTCAGCTGTGATTCAGTTTGAGTGAAGCAGAAACTTGTCTGACTGCGGTGCGTTCAGGACAGGTTGGAAAAACGATTACCAAGCGCACGGACGCAGTGAGGAAGATGTGAAAAACTGCTCGTTTCAGCTCTCCTCCTGTCTGTCCACCACTCGATGGCAAACAAGCAAATTTCCCAGAATGCCATTCTGTTAGTCCTCGCTGTCTGTCATGTGGTCCATAAAGTCACCCCCCACCCCCCAAAAAAAACAAAACACAAACACATCCCGACTGTGCTGTTTGAAGCCAGCGGGTTCAGAAACTGACAGGAACAGCTGTGAGGATGAAGATGAGGATGAGGATGAGGATGTGTTCAGAGGAGGATTTAGTTTAAAATGTTCAGGTTCGATGCAAAATGTTGGAGTTCAGAGACGATCTGTACAGAAACGTAAAATCATTTTGGAGAAATAAATGAACAAAAAAAGAAGTTTGTTTTGAGTTTGTTTTGTTCACACATGAACTGATGCTTCATAAAGTTTGATTCAAAACCACAGAACTTTATTTGAACTTCCAGCACAGATTTCCTGCATTTTATTTTCCACATTTTTCCATTTCCAGACACGTCATGACAGGATTAATGTCCGCTGAGCTTCATAGTAAGAACAGATCCAGCCGACACACACGGAGCTGCAGACTGAACGAAGAACTTTAAATGTTTTCATGTGGCTGATGATCATTTTCTGTCTCACCATGAATCAGTTCTCTGCCTTAATATTCAGTTTCTGCTTTATCAGAAACAAAAGACACAAAGTGATTTTTTTCTTTCATCTGTGACTCAAACTTTAAATCTGAATTTCTTCAAGTTTCTGTGTCCAGACTAAATGAATTAATGAATAAATAAAATCACTGATTAATATTTCAATAATCACATGACCTGCAGTTCACGTGCTCAGGTGTAATGAGTGAAGCAAGATAAAAATAAAATGCTCATGATCGGTCAAAATTCTTTTTTATTTATTCATTTTTATCTATTTATTAATTTTTTAGCATGAAATACTTTTGTCTTTTTCTTCTTCTTCTCCTGGAGGAAATGTACTTCCGGTGACCTCTGGGGTGAAAAACCTAAAAATAACTTCAATCTGTTTCACTCAGAAATGTATTAAAGGGGAGGCGCGCGCGCTGCACGCTGTGAGCTGCGTCACACGACGTGATCACTGCCGTCATCAAGTTAGACAAAAACAGGAACCACAGACCGGAAACAGAGATTTTCTTTCAAAATATTAACACTGATACCACAATGTTAAAATACTCTGTTACAAATAAAAGCCCTACAGTGGAAATGTTACTTCAGTAAAAGTATGTAAAAGTACTTAAAGAATTAAAGTCAAAGTACTGAGTGCAGTAATTTGTCCCATGTCTGTTGTCTTCTTTGATCTCTTTAGATCATTGTGTCTCTGTGTCTGTTGTCCTCTGGTCTCTTTAGATCATTGTGTCTCTGTGTCTGTTGTCCTCTGGTCTCTGTAGATCATTGTGTCTCCTCATTCACGTCTCAGCAGGATGTTCCTGTTGGAGTTGGTTGAGGTGGAGCTCATTTTACTAACTAACTAACTAACTAAAGATTCTTTTCATTCTGGATCCATTGATCTCCATTGATCCATTGATCTCCATTGACTGATCGATCCAATGAGCCCAAAGTGACACCTTCACCCTGTTAGTTTGGTCCAACCAACAGTCCAAAGCTCCACATGATTCCAAACACCTTTAGACCATTGAAATTGTTGAGAGGAAAAGCAGCAAATCAGTCAGGATGACGCTTTTTATTATTATTATTATTATTATTATTATTATTATTATTATTATTATTATTATTATTATTATTATGAAAACTCGGCGGAAGTCGTGCTCTTGTTGGTGGTGGCTGCCAGCAGACGCTTGACAGACGCTGCTGTGAGGAAGTCGTCGCTCAGAAAAATCGATCTGTCGACTGCAGTGAGTTTTTCAGTCAAACGCGAGTCAACGCTGACAGTTTACTGAGACTAAAAGACGACGTGTCGCCTCCAGAAACGCCCTAAACCTCAAAGATGGCACAGGAGAACATTTTCTTGTTCGTTCCGAATTTGATCGGTGAGTTTTTTTTTACCGCCTCTACCATCATGGAGCTAGCTTAGCATTAGCCTGCATGTTAGTGCATGTTAGTGCATTCTGCGGAGCTGGTTTAGTGTGACGCTGTTCTCCTAAATCTGTTCCGGCCTCTAAATCCTTCAGATGAAATGATCTCACGAAGAAAAGTCCTCTTGTCGCAGCTGATGTCCCACAGATGAGTCTCGGTGTCACAAGTAGACCCTGATTCGTTTGTGGGGTCACAAATCAAAGAGGTGTAGAAACTGGTGGCACTAGATCCTCAGGTCCTCACCTGGTACCTGACTCCACCTGATGAATGAAGCCTTTTCAGGTTCAAACTCGTCTGTTTTTTTTGCTTTTGATAAAAGTGATTTT